>NC_091750.1:28639700-28907200 GCF_043380555.1 Nothobranchius furzeri | reverse complement strand
TCACTTGTAAGTCGCTTTGGACAAAAGCATCTGCTAAATACATAAACATAATATAAAGGCTAGCAGTTAGCTTTGTCAGTTTAACAACCATCAATAAAAAGCACAAGAAGGAAAATGGAAGTTTGGTTTTTCTGCTGGCACCGTGACAGAGATGTGAGAGAGTTGTGTCGCTGGAGGCAAAGCAAAGAGCTAAAGCCAGAATGAACATCAGCGCAGCCTAGACTCGTTTGAGGGAGCTAAAGGACGCTATGAAATCAAGTACTGATGGTGACCTGGCTTTGTTGTCACTGGACTTGGAAGACATAAGACTTTTGTCCAACAGTGGGGATTCATTTACTTTTTTGGCTGCAGCGTGGTGACGTTAGCTCGTTTTAAGCACTAGCTACAGCCGGCTGCGGCAGGTTCTTTC
Organism: Nothobranchius furzeri; assembly: GCF_043380555.1. Lineage (NCBI taxonomy): Eukaryota > Metazoa > Chordata > Actinopteri > Cyprinodontiformes > Nothobranchiidae > Nothobranchius > Nothobranchius furzeri. Next base: position 28,906,791 of record NC_091750.1, on the reverse strand, counting down.
TGACGGATGTAATTCTGCTTCCAACCAGTAGGAGTGTGGGAAACGTGTTAAGTGTTGCTCCAGCTGGGTGCCCTTGTGGTATGAGTGTCCGCCCTCAGATTGGGAGATGGTGGGTTCAAATCCACAGTTGGGTCATATCAAAAACTTTAAAAGTGGGACCCAGTGGCTCCCCAATTGACACTCAGCATTAAGGGGTTGGATGGGGGCGTTAAACCACCAAATGGTTCCCGAGCGCGGCCACGTCTGCAGCCATGTTGCTTAAATCCAAAAGCAAAGTAAAAATCTACGAGAGCAGAGAAGGACGGAGCTGAAACTCCAGCGAGGGAGCAAGAAAGATCCTTTTAAGTGTGATTAGAGTATTTTACACAAGATCTAAGCATGAAAACAAACATTTTTGCTCTCAGATCAACTAAACACTCTTGAATAATTGCAGGATATTAATCCCATATCATCTCACCTGTTTTTATTTGCAGTAAGACTCCATATGAATGACCCATACAACATCAGAGTAAATTAATAGCCATCTGTGTGGTGATTAATTTTCCTATATAGAACACAAGGGTTCATATTTTGTAATTATGTAGTGATACAAGTATTTATTAATTTAATATTTTGCATAAAATTGTGTGAAAATGGCTGAGCGGTGACAGAACCCAGATTGTTGCTCCTCTCCATTATGCCAAACTGGTGCAAGAAAGCAAGCTATCCACCCATCCATCCATCCATTCACCCATCCATCCATCCATCCATCCATTCATCCACCCATCCACCCACCCATCCATTCATTCATCCATCCATCCATCCACCCATCCATTCATCCACCCACCCATCCATTCATCCACCCACCATCCATCCATCCATCCATTCATCCACCCATCATCCATCCACCCATCCATTCATCCACCCATCCACCCACCCATCCATTCATCCATCCATCCATCCATCCATTCATTCATTCATCCACCCATCCGTCCATCCATTCATCCATCCATCCATCCATCCATTCATCCATCCATTCATCCACCCATCATCCATCCACCCATCCATCCATTCATCCACCCATCCATCCATTCATTCATCCATCCATCCATCCATCCATTCATTCATCCACCCATCCACCCACCCATCCATTCATTCATCCATCCATCCATCCATCCCCCCATCATCCATCCATCCACCCATCCATTCATCCATCCATCCATTCATCCACCCATCCACCCATCCATTCATCCATCCCCCCATCATCCATCCACCCATCCATTCATCCATTCATCCATCCCCCATCATCCATCCATCCACCCATTCATCCACCCATCCATCCACCCATCCACCCACCCATCCACCCATCCATCCACCCACCCACCCACCCATCATTCATTCATTCATTCATCCATCCATCCATCCATTCATCCACCCATCCACCCACCCATCCATTCATCCATCCATCCATCCATCCATCCATCCATTCATTCATCCACCCATCATCCATCCACCCATCCATCCATCCATCCATCCATTCATCCACCCACCCACCCACCCATCCATCCATCCATCCATCCATTCATTCATTCATTCATCCATCCATCCATCCATCCATCTTCTGAACCCGCTTTGTCCACGTAGGGTCACGGGGAGAGCTGGAGCCTAACTCCAGCAGTCAACGGGCAAGCAGGCGGGGTACACCCTGGACAGAGAGCCAGTCCATCGCAGGGCAACACAGAGACACACAGGACAAACAACCATGCACACACACACACACACACACACACACACACACACACACACACACACCTAGGGACAATTTTAGACAGACCAGTCAACCTAACAGTCATGTTTTTGGACGGTGGGAGGAAGCCGGAGTTCCCGGGGAGAATCAGGGAGAACACGCAAACTCCATGCAGAAAGATCCCAGGCCGGGAATCGAACCCAGGACCTTCTCGCTGCAAGGCAACAGCTCTAACCACTGTGCCACTGTGCAGCCCAGGAAAGCAAGCTAAAGGAGCTAAATGTAACCATAACTGCTGTGATATTAGTTTTCTTGTGCTGGATGTATTGAGCTGTGAGCGATTCATGTGCGACCTTGACCAGAGATTGCACTGCAGTCTGTTGACGGTCTGCATGTAAATGTAGCCATTGTCTTGGCTTCGTTTCCAGGATTAGCCCCTTGTTTCTTTGGCACGGTTCCTTCACTCAGGGCTGCGTCTGCTGGGTTCACAGATCCACACAAAGCCCCTGATGTCATTTCGCTGATACAATTCTGTCGTCCAACACAAGGATACGCCGAGTCTCTGTTGTTATTATCAATAAGCCGGGAAAAGAGGCGGCGCTGCACTCGAGTTTGAGTCGATTTGTTTCAGTACTTACTGTGACTTTGTCCTCAGAAAAGGTCTGGGTCAATAGCATGTTGGGTTTCTGTGCTTCATTTATGTCGAGGCCTTTTCTTTACGTGTAATACACAGTTCTGGTCGGAAGCCGACGTACTCATCAAGGGCGTAAATGTCAGAATTAATTAGAGGCTTTTATTGATTGAACTTCTGGATGAAATGAAGCTCAAACAAACCTCTTCCATGACTTGTAAAAGGTTACATTTGGTGCACAAGTTTCAACTTCATTTGCTCTCTTCTGTTCAGAGTCAAAATTCTACTTGCAGCCGCAAACATTCCCACTAATATTTGGTTAAATGTTTGCTGCACCACAGCCAAACACTTTTTCTAAAAGCTTCTGGCTTCGTTCGCTGATAGTTGACCCCTCGCCCGAGCAGAGTTGGATGGTTTCCTGATGCAGGCTCTGTGTTAGAGCATAAACCGCCTGGTTCAAGTCAAAGCTTGAGGTTAGCTCATTTAATTAAATTAGAAACCAGTTGGATGATTTTGGAACTCCTCTGTGTGCCACAGCATGGTGCTGCCACCACCATGCTTGACAGTTAGCACAGTGTCTATGTTTAAAAGCCTCACCTGGACTGTGTTTTAACACCTTCCTGTACCCATAAAGCTCAATCTTTGTCTCTTCTGATCAGAAACGTTTTTTAAAGGACTTTTGGCTCATCCACCTTCACTGTGGATTGAGTCAGGGGTTAAATAAAAAGTGCTTGTTGATTGATTGATTTACTTTCCCTTCATCTGAGGATAATAAGTAAGTGTTGATTAATCCAATCAGTGTCAACCAATCCTTTTTATGTTGAAGAAAACTACCAGTTGCCACGAGTCATTATCACGTCAGACATCAATAAGAGTTGGATCTTTCAAGTTAAAACCTTCTTTAACTTTCTACAAAGACATGGGCTTGGTTCAAATGGCAGGACTTTAAAATGTTGTGATTATTTTCTAAACATGGAAGACCACACGTGGTGATTTAAAAAGTCACGGATAAACGTATGTAGAGTTGGTCCTACGGGGTTTGGCGTACAGAGAAATGGCAAAAACTGATTTCAAATATGAACATTCCACAGTCAGGGACATGTTGTCAGCCTGTGTTCCCAAACAAAGCCTTCTCTGATAACACCGCAGGAGTGCCCACTCTCTATAATAGGAGGACTGCTTCAGCTTATATGAGTTGATCATTCATGAAATGAAATTAACAAATGTTATATGATAATAATAATGTTTCATTAATCTGTGCTTGAATTATTGAAATGAATTGAAGTATTACATTGATTTATATATATGGTAATCAGTAATGTTTGATATGACAAGGCAAGTGTCGCCTGCACCAGACACGAGGACAAATTAAAGTTGAGTTAAACTCATGACACATAGATATTTCTTTACCCCGGATCAGAGCATCCGGTACCTCAAGAAGGGGTTATATACAGTATTAAGCTCCTAAAGCACTACATTTACCGACTCGAGTAAGCAAACATGGTGGAGGACGCGTGCGGCATGCTTTGGTCACCTTGCTTTCTGATTGGCTTCACGTCACATTGAACAGACGACACACCTGTTTGTCCTAAATGTCGGACCAAGACAATCCAACATGTTTGATATCCTTGAATTCCCGACATCATCCTTCTGAGCAGACCAGGTTACTCATAACACACTGCACAAGGCAGCAATATCTAATGAAGCTATTTTTGAGCAGTTACAGTGTCTGGGTGCATCCTGTCGGAAACCGAGAATCGGGTCAAAATCTGGCATGACGATCTTGCTGTGTGAACAGTGTCTTAGGTAAATATCTCAAAAGAAATGCTCACAATTAAAACTTCTGAATCCCAAAGTTTAAAAACACTGAAAAAATTCATGTGTTGTTTAATTAATCCACTTTGGAAAGCTAAAGCTATAAATCATATTCAAAAACCTAAGTTAAATCAGCTGCTTGGCTGTTTTTTGAAAATAACAACTAAACAAAACAATTCCCTAAATATTAAACATTATTTCCTCACAACAGTAACAGCTTTAACTCTCCCACTGTCTTCATGGGTGACCCCGCGAGGAAAGTTGACCCCTTAGCAGGATTGATGGTTTATCCCTTGAGGTCCTCGTGGCAGGGGTGAGGAGTGAGCACTACCTCACCTCTGCCACAATGGTCAACTTTCCTCGTGGGGTCACCCATGAAGACAGTAGGAGGGTAAAGGCATAGTCTGCAACTTTTTCATGTTTTTAAATCCTCTTCCTGAGCCAGTATGTGCTAAAATGACCGTTTACATGGTTAATGTAAAGTCATATAGACCCACACCGCCCCCTGTGGCCAGAATATCACACTTGCAACTTCAGAGTGTCAATCCGGTCCCTACTCCACCTTTGTTTTAGATCATGAACACAGCTAATTTGTGTGATTTAGTGACAAACCGTCCCCGTAGACACTAATGAAGGCTGATGAGGTGTTCCAGCTGTTAGGTTAAGGTGTTAAATAGACAAACGCAAGGCGAGGAGATAAAGTTTAACTTTTGCTTTGACTAACAGACACTATGGGGTGCTAAAAGCAAGCTAAACTTCAGAGTATCCCTTTGACAGTAGCATTAATATTTCATATTATCAGTAATTATGTATTACATTTTTGTTGTAGAAGTTAAAGGGCCAAGGCATTCACATCTATAAATCACTAATGTTGTGTCAGTCGTAGATTTTGGATTCAACAAGCGACACAAACCTGGCCTCACAGCCACATCCTTGTATGCTGTGGAGCTTTTTTAGCCATTGTTGAAATGACTGGAGGCAGCTCAGTGACAGCCTGGTGGGAGGAGGTGTGCAAGTGGGGGCTGGATAATCACGCCTGAGAGAAGAAAGGGCTGTCTAGAGAATGGAGAGAAGCTCCACTGAGCTGCTTTTTTTTTTTTTTTTTTTGGCCAAACAGTGTCCCCATTAACAGGACTGATGTGCATCTCTGCAACAAGCTGCAAACTCATTTGGCCTTGGGAGCCATGGAGAGTCTTCAGTGTGTTAGGATAAGTCACTCCGGAGACCACTAAAAGCCATTATTAGGAGGTGTTTATCAAGCTAGCCGTGGCCCAGATACTGCTTAATATCCTGAGAACAGTTATAGCCCATAATTATATTACATTTTGGATGAGGACTTGCCATGATTAGATGAATGATGAATGGGCCCAGCAGATAAAAGAGGTGTGAGGTTTCCAAGGAGATAATGTACTGTTGGCTCACTTTTGCCACGAGTTGGAACGTTTGACGTCTCTCTCATGACTATGTTGTTAGACGCCAAAAATTGAATTCATTTCACACACAAAGGCTCATGTTGCATGAGAAATAACAGAGAAATATGAGCCTCGGTGAGTATGATTTCATTTACTCGTGCACCTTTCCACCTGCTGTAAATTAGATGAAATTCAACCTCTTGACCAAATTTAAGGGCCCTTTTTTCCACCTGCTGCTTTTGAGCTTTTAGTTTTAAAATGAAAACAGAAGCTTTTGTCAGAAAGTGGGTGTGATTTTCTGAAAATAGTGTTTAAATTTTACTTTAACTGCCACAGAAATTTCAAAATGAGTTAAAAATAACTGAATTACTGCTTAAAAGTCATTTCTGACATCCTTATTCTCTCTTATGTAAAACAACAAAGAAAGGAGGACGTTGTTAAAACTGGGATATTGATGACAGATATTAGTGATCATTTATCTATTTTTGTAATGTCTAAATATCATAATAACAATAAAAATATCATAAAACATAATTTTATTAATTATAAAAGAAATAAATCAGTTAAAGCCCTGGAGGACCTAAATAAAGATCTTAAAATGCAGAACTGGACGGAAGTCTATGTCAGTGATGTGAACAATGCATATACATCCTTCATGAAAATACTGCTGAAATCGTTTAACAGTAGTTGTAAATTAATTAAAATAACAGGTAAAAGGGACAACCAACCATGGATGACTAATGGAATTAAAAATGCATGTGCCAAAAAAAATAGTCTGTATACGAGATTCTTAAAGTTACAAACAAAGGAAGCCGAAGACAGATATAAAAAATATAAAAATAAATTAGTAACAATAATTAGGAAACAGAAGAAAGAGTACTATGGTGAGCTATTGAATAAGAACAAAGACAACATCAAGACTACATGGGGAATAATAAATAATGTGATTAACAGAGATAATACAAATGCAAGACTCCCAAACTACTTTGTAAAGGACAATAAAGACATTTATGAAGTTAAAGAAATTTCTAATGAATTCAAAGATTTTTTTATAAATGTAGGAAGGAGTCTGGTGGAAAGCAAACCAATAATTCACGATACAATGAATACAATACCTAGAAATGTCAATAGTATTCTGCTTGACAAAGTAGATCAACAAGAAATAAGAAACATTGTAAAAAACTGGGGAAGCAAAAGATCAACTGATTGTGATGATCTGGACATGGTGACTGTAAAAGCTATAATTGAATCTGTTATTGAACCATTCACTTACATCTGTAATCTGTCACTATCTACAGGAGTCTTCCCTGATTTAATGAAAATTGCCAAGGTGGTTCCATTATTTAAGAGTGGTGATAAACAGAGTTTCACTAATTACAGGCCAGTGTCACTGCTTCCACAGTTCTCCAGAATATTAGAAAAAGTGTTTGCATTAAGGTTGGACAAATTCATTGACAAAAATTCAATTTTAAATCATGAACAGTATGGCTTTAGGACCAAACATTCAACAGCAATGGCAGTTTTGGATTTAGTAGATACAATTTCATCAGCAATTGACCATAAAAACTATTTCATTAGTGTTTTTGTTGACTTAAAAAAGGCATTTGATGTCATTTATCATTCAAGGTTACTTCTTAAATTACACCGGTATGGAATAAGAGGGGTGGCGCATCAATGGGTTAATAGTTATTTACGCAATAGAAAACAGTTTGTTCAAATAAATAACGCTAAATCTGAATTAAAAGATATTTATTATGGTGTACCACAAGGGTCAGTCCTCGGACGTAAACTGTTCATATTGTTTATTAATGACCTGGTAAATGTATCTAATTTACTTGGCACAGTTTTATTTGCGGATGATACCACATTGTTTTATTCAAGATTAAATGCACATGAAGCAACTCAAGTGATAAACAGTGAATTGATTAAAGTTAAAAACTGGTTTGATATAAATAGACTGTCACTGAACCTGAACAAAACAAACTTTATACTGTTTAATAACAGAAGAAGCTGTGATGTATCTTTAATGATAGATGGAATGGAAATTCAAAGAGTAAAAAAAACCAAATTTCTTGGAGTCCTGTTCGATGAGAGTCTCACGTGGAAATCACATGTAGGTTATATAAAGGGGAAAATCGCCAAAGCCATAGGTGTATTATATAGAGTTAAGTTTCTACTAAACTTGTCAGGGTTGTTAACATTGAATCACTCACTGATTGAACCATATTTATTTTATTGTTTAGAAATTTGGGGAGCCACTTGCAAAACTTTTACACAACCATTGTTCATTTTGCAAAAAAGAGCATTGAGAATCATTAATAACAGTAACTATAGAGCTCACACTAATCAATTATTTATTAGATACAAAATACTGAAATTTCCTGACTTGGTAGAGTGGAAAATATTGCAAATAATGTACAGAGTGAATACGAGTAATCTACCAACTAATATTCAGAAAATGTTTCGTAAGAGAGTAAGTGGGTACACGTTAAGAGGAACAGATGTCTTTAAGAAACCTAGATTCAGAACCAAAGTGAGGGAATGTAACATTTCTGTAAATGGTGTAAGATTGTGGAACGCCACTAACAAGGAATTTAAAGAATCAACTACACTTGCTATATTTAAAAAATGTATAAAATCTAATGTATTTAGTAATTATGAAAAGGAGAATTATAATGTCAAAGATTAGACGTGAAAATATTAGAAAGTGACCGAGGTTATATTGTGTTTGTTTGGCGGATAATTTTATTTTGTAAAAAGGGGCAGAAATCATAAGATTTTTTCTTCTATCTGCTCCTTTTCATTCAAATGTTTTTTTCTCCCAACATGGTAATGTATGTTGTATTTGTTTGTGTTTATTTTATACATTGTGAATGAAAAAAAACATGATGGTAAAGATTCCTACCTAAAAAGCTCCACGTTGGTTCCCAGCTGGTAGCTTCAAGTCAAACTCCTCCCTAGCTTTTACACTAAAGAACTGCATGACTGTATGCATCAGTGATATCACGGGCATCTTGTAATCATGTTAAGACTTTGAAATGACTCAATAATATCAGTTTCTGAACAGGCTTTACTAATATAATTAAACCAGCCGTTTTATAACGAGGTGGACATAAAGTCAGTTACATATAACACGACTGTGTGAATGGGAGTGTATTGGATCATACTAAATCACTAAATTCAAACTTCTGAACTTTGATGACAGAAATAACAAAATAATTTATTATATTTATTAGAAAATATAGAGTAGAATTTAAGTTGGATTGGCAAAAGAAAGTATTGGATTATTTTGGATTAGACTGAATAGAATTGAGTTGTGCTGGATTGGGTTAATTAATTTGGGTTATGTTAGGATTGGTAAAGTTAGGTTAGATTAATTTATTTGGATTGGATTGTGATTGGACTGGAATTGATTGGGTCGAGTTGGATTGGATTGGTTAGAGTTAACTGGCTTTGGGTTAGATTAGATTGGGTTGGGTTAGATTGGTTAGAGTTAACTGACTTTGGGTTGGATTAGATTGGTTAGAGTTAACTCGCTTTGGGTTAGATTAGATTGGGTTGGATTAGATTGGTTAGAGTTAACTGACTTTGGGTTGGATTAGATTGGGTTGGGTTAGATTGGTTTAGAGTAAACTGACTTTGGGTTGGATTAGATTGGTTAGAGTTAACTGACTTTGGGTTGGATTAGATTGGGTTGGGTTAGATTGGTTTAGAGTTAACTGACTTTGGGTTGGATTAGATTGGGTTGGGTTAGATTGGTTTAGAGTTAACTGACTTTGGGTTGGATTAGATTGGTTAGAGTTAACTGGCTTTGGGTTAGATTAGATTGGGTTGGATTAGATTGGTTAGAGTTAACTGACTTTGGGTTGGATTAGATTGGGTTGGGTTAGATTGGTTTAGAGTAAACTGACTTTGGGTTGGATTAGATTGGGTTGGGCTGGTTTAGAGTTAACTGGTAAAAATGGAGTCTGGCGGCAGCGCAAACATCTGTCATTAGCAGAAAGGCTTTCAGCGCTTCTACTCGTTGTGGTTTTAAAGACATGTTCAAGTCATTTAGAACAGAGAAACGAGCCGCAGCAAACTCCGCTTCAGTCGCCATGTTTATGACAAACTCAGTGTTATGGTGTGTGACGTACGCTACTCAGCGCTGATTGGCTCCGTTAGAATTCTCAGGGGGCGGGGTTATTTGAATAGGAGAGGGTTTATAGTAGTTTACAACAGTTCACATTGAGGACTGCGTCGGTACAAATAGACTAACCTAAATAAAACACCCACTTTTGTAGCTTTGACCTCTTCTAGTAGAACTAACTTAAATACGTTAAAGAAAATCTAATTCCATATCTCTCATTAATCTACTATTAATGTTTGCTGAGAAATCAATTAAATAAATATACCGCTAATCAAGAGTTTGTTTCAAATCAGAATGAGTGGACAATCAGTTTTCACTAACAGACGCTGAAACCAGGCTACTTGTTCCCTCCTGTTGTTCACGAAGGAAGCATCATGGTTACTACGGTACACTGGTGGAAACCTGCAACCTTTTAAAAAACACTGTTTTTGTTCCTCTACCTTAACTGTCCCTGCTAATGATTATAAAAGTGTGATTTATTTTACATTACAAGCGCGATCTGTATGAATTTATTTGGAGCTGGGCTCCCTCTGAAGGGAGGAAAAGAAGCCAGGGTGTTTTGTGTTTGCTGCATTGATTGAGGCAGCTGTATTTCTAAACCCGTCCTTTGCTATCTGGCCAATGAACTCCCCAACTTTGTTGAAGCGCAACCCTTGCTGGAATACTCTTTGAACATCACAATATGTCTTATTTTGCTCCTAGCAGTGTTTTGGGTTTGTCCAGTTAGAATGTATATCAAAATATTTAATAATGAACGCATCCCGGAGCCAGGCAGGCTGATAAAACTCAGAAAAATGTCTCTGGATTTCAGTGTTTTCATTATTAAATGAGTAACTTTTTGACCTATTTTCTTTGTCTCTTTACCCTGTTTTGGTGTCGCTGAAGTCTTTAGGATAAAAAAGCCTATTTTGACATTTTGAAAAGAAGACCTAGCAAATCTTTTGTCGAAGTCACTCTGTATGTAAGAGGTGCAGCGTGTTGCCCGAGAGGCAAAAGATTTAACTGACATTTTTAAATAGGTTCAATGACTTGGTTCACTGGGACTTTAATTACATTCCCTCTTTAACGGCGAGTGTTGTTGGCATTGGAAGTGGATCTTGACAAGGCGGCGCTCTTATGACACCCCACCCACATTGTGTTTCTGCATTCCTGCTTGCCGCTCTGTCTACAGGCTGTATGGCGCACCAGTGAAATCACTAATGCTTAATTAGCAGATTAGAAGATCCAATTAGGAGATCTCTCCTGTCTGGAATCAAGCCGCTGTCAACATGTCCCATAAAAATGAGATACTAAAGGCTCCTGAACGCGTTCCTCTTCCTGCCGAAACGACCACTCGTGATTGACTGCTGCGTGCTTTGTTTAGCCCCGTGGACACCTTGTTTGAAGCTCCCTCCTGATTAATCATTTATATTTCAAGCACATTTCAAAGTAAGACTGAGCTGTGTGTCGGTTCTGAGATAAAGCTCAAATGGGAATGATGTCATGCAAAAGTCAACAACTTTAATCTGGCTTTGCACCAAACTAGAGTCCATCAATAAAACAAAACCATACCCAGAACAGCGTGGAACAAACAAAAGGGTGCTCCTCGCAGTAAATTTAAATTATTTGAATTAAAGGTTCTCCTTAAGCCAACGGGTTCCTTTATTTTCATTTGGAATGGTTCCACGGTGGTTCAGAGCCATTAAACATGATTTAGCACCAATGTTTGTGAAGTAATTATAATCCTCTTTTACAATTTTTGTTTTTCTCTTGATGACCTCTTCCTTCACTAGTTCACCAGTCCCACTCGGTGGTTATCTTCCTACATGTTCTGCAGTGATGGAGGAAAGCTACATAAGACCTGGTCTTCCTGGTGCTTTCACAAAGATTCTGTATATTTCCTGCTTGGTAATCCTAGTAGATTCAAACGACAGGAAATAAACATTTTCTTGACTTTTGAAGATGTTTTGCTTCTCATCTGAGTAAAATGCAGCCTTCCGGGCTTTTAAATTGTAGCGAGCGCTCTGTTATGTAATCCAACAGGGTTAGCTTCAGATCACAGATCAGGCTCCCTCTCTGTTGTTGTGTTTCGATCAGAGCATCTTCAATAATCTTCATGTCTATTAATGAAGCTAAGTTAATTCCCTTGTTTGGACCCATGGGTTCACCAACCTCTGGATGACTGCTCCATTATAACGCAGACACTGGTTTTGAAGTGTCCAGTGATCAGAACTTGAGTCAACTTTTGAATCCATAACCTTTGGTATAACTCACCTTTAGTACAGATGGTCTTGACTGTTGGTTCTTTGCTCCTCTACAAGGTAAAGGTTGTGCAATGTCCTCCACAAACTCCACTGCTACATGTGTGGACCCTTTCTCATAGCCACTCTCCTCAGGCAGAGTGAAAAAGTACTCTGATTACTGATTAATTCTGTTAACAGTCACTTACTGATTGTTTTATTTTAAAAACTACTTAAGATTACAATTTACTTCATTAGTTGCATTAAGCAGCTGCTCACCACGGCATAGAAAGAAGACAAATATAGCTATTTACTATTAAAAATGGCAACAGTTGTTACGCACAGTGACCTGGAGAAGTAACTTTAATCTGATTACTGGTTTGGAAAATTCAGTCGCTGAAAAAAATTGCCATAATAGTTTCACGACTGCTGTGGATATGTGCTTGGGCCTCTGCCGATGACATCACACAACGGAAATGCCAGGCAGGCAACCAGCTAAGCTAACCAGCTAACCAGTTAAGCTATGTAATAAACATCAGGCTACCAACATAATGGCCCTTAAAACAATTCATCGCAGTGAATTTTTGCATCTATTTACATAATTAACACCCTCTTTTTATTCTTTATTCGTTCTCATGTTGTGTACGTACTATTTCAACATAGTTATTTAAAATAACGTCCCATTTCATAACAATACCACAAACCTTATCTTTCCCATGTGAGCAAATGTATTTTTAGATGATTTTTTGTTTATGGTGTGCTGTCTGGGATTATTTATGGGACCAAATATCAGTTGCTAAGGTAACGATGTGTTTGTTTGTAAAAGACATCTGTCTTCTTATGAAGAACCTGCAAAAACTAGAACCGCAAACCTAGCAAATGTACCTCTCACAACCAAAATCTTCTGCTTCAACATGCCAACGTCCAGCAGGTGAGGCTGTAGGGCCCTGGGCAGATCTGGCAACTACACCAGTGTCACTGCACGCCGGATCCCGTCATGCTAACATCATGGTCCAAAACCACCTTGATTTCTGCATGCTCAAAACCAACATTAACTCTGCAACAGTAAGAATAACAAATGATGAAAAGAGCTAATATGGATAGTAAATGTGATTATAGAAATAAAACAACATAAATGTGTGACACAACAGTAATTTAAATGAATAAATAAGTAAAACAAGCAATGCAATAAATAGTAATCAGTTAAAAGCCAAACTAAAACGGTGGGTCTTGAGCCTGTTCTTAAAAACGTTCTAATGAGCGTTCTCTGCGGCACTGAGACCCTCCGCCAGCCCATTCCAGAGGCGAGGGCCGTAGTAACTAAAAGACGCCTCGCCGTGAGTGTGCGTCCGGACTTTAGGAATGACAAGGAGACGGCTGCCAGAGGAGCGCAGGGACCGCGAGGGTTCATATGGTAAAAGCAGCTGTGAAGGATAAGACGGGCCAATACCGTTAAGACACTTAAAAACCATTAAAAGTATCTTAAAATCGATCCTGAAACATACGGGGAGCCCATGCAGTTTGGTGCTTACTTTTTGACATGATGTCACTTATTTTTACTTCCCATCTGCTCTTTCCTCTCAGACAGCGTTTTGCTTTCGGAAGTCACTGTGGTTAAAAGTTAAAGTAAACCTCTTTCATCACAATAAAATATTTTCCATTTCAGTCCCAACTGTTTCCCTGAAAACATGACATTTAACAATTTTGCAGCCTTCAAATATTTTTGGACACATTATTGGTTATAACTGGACGTGCATTTCTGTTACTGCTGGGAAAAATAATGGTGATGTCCAAAACTAGACATTTGTTTTGACTTGAAGAAAGTTGAGCTGAGAAGTTAAATGAGATCTTCAGGAAAAGGTGGAATACTGGTTATTTGTGTTATAATTACCAACGTTTGCAGCTGAAGGATTCATGCAGGTGTGCATTTGATTCTGTAAAAGTAATTGCACATCTGTGATGCTTGACATTATTTGTCTATATGATTTAACAGTTTGTCTTTGCAAGCAGCCCTCCAAGTGTTCTCTAGTGCCACCAGCTGGCCAGACATTCTAATTGCAGCCTTTTTGCTGGTGGGGCAGTAGCCTGTTTGGATTGATTTGGTTTGTGGAGATGAATTCAAAAGGCTTTTCTTATTATTAAATGAAACAACATGAAACATGTAAAGACTGGTGTTGACTTCAGAGCCCCCCGCGCCCTTTTTTCCTCCCTGAATTAAATTTAACGTTTTTCACCACCTTGGCCACACAACGCTCTCCCATCTCCTCTGAAGCCCAACATCCGCATTAACATCTTAATAGTAAAGTGTGTTAAAGCACAACTCTTGCAGCCTGACAAGAAGTGAATTGGATGTCAGAAGGATTCCTGCTCAGTTTAATTGAATCTGCTCAGTACTAAAAAAAGTCCAAATAACCTGTTAGATCTATCAGGTAATGTTCTGTTGAGTTTGACAGGTAGAACAGCACTGCCCTCCCCACTCCTTACGGCAGTCCTACAGGTTGAGTGATGCTGGTGTGAAGGGACTGGTGGAAGCTGATGATTTCTGCGATTTGTTAATCAGTTTTGGTCTGTCTCTTTGTTTTCTGAAGCTGTGCAAGCCTCCAGTGGAGAACTGGAAATGGGCTCTTTGAGTGAGTTAGCAAAGCTAATGAACAGTGGGGGTTAAAGCTGTGCTTCACAGCTGTTCATTGGCCATTGTGCATCATCTTTTGTAAGAAACGATGGAAATGGGATTGGTTTTAGGGTGGAATAAATAGGCTAAAATCACAATATTTGCTAATGACTAGAAAGTTTGCTGCCTATCGTCGTTCTTCTTCAGTCATGGTTGTAACGCATTGGCATCGTCTGACTTCTTCCCCAAGACGTTCTCCAATCAGCCCCGTGTCTGCCTCAAGATATTTGGCACTTGTTTAATGTTTTTGAGCGGAGAATGGCAGTGCTGTTGACAAATTTAAAGGAAGTAATGTTCTTACCAATTACATGCTTGCAGTCTTCGTCACCCTCTGCAGGGCCGCTGCGGAGCCCTTGCATCGACGCATCATGGCGTTGCGTCTCTCCATATCCAAGCTGATGAAGTATAGATTTCCTTTGCCACCAGTGGTAAAAATGTGTGTAAAACTACTTTCTGAGCGTTTGATTGGAATACCTTCTGGCAGATAATTTCACTGTAAACCCAAATGTTGAAAATAATCAAATATATTGAGTAGGTGACACACATAGAACTCAAACGTTTTTATTTATCTGAAAAAAAATTTTTTGAGAGCATAACTGAAATAAATCAATAAAGAACAACTTAACTTGAATGAGTAATATGAACTAAAAATTATAATTTATAATTTTATGTTTCTACATTATTTTATTAATCTTTATGTCATCTTAAAGTGTCTGATAAACAGTTATATATTTCTTAAAATATTTGTGGATCTATTAGAAAAACAAGCATAAACAAGCAATTTTGGTTTATTTCAGGCACAACAAATAACTGGTGGGTGAGGTACATTGTGGTTAGTTTTTTTTTGTTTGTTGTTGTTGTTATTTTGTTCTATTTTGGGGTGTTTATGCATGTTAATTGTGAGGCATTGTTGTTCTTAGTTATTACTTCATTCAGTGCTGAAAATGTGGTGTTACTTTTTGTATCATGTTGGCACCATAAGTGAGGAGGTTGGTCAAAGGAATGACCACCCTGTGCCGTTCCACTGTCATTAAAACTGTGGTGGTTCACACTGGATGTTCTTGACTTTCACTCACTGGCTGGGTGTGTGAATCATGTGCTGATAGCAACTTATCTCGGTTACTGTAGTACAGCATTTTTTATGTCAACTTGTCAAATTTGAGTTAAAAATATTAACATTTTGAGTATATTTTCCAAATGAGTTGAAAAATGTTGAAAATCTTGAGTGAATGACTCCCTAATTATAAGATGAGGAACATCAATATTTATAAGATAACACTGTTATAATTTAGGGCAACTGCAAATGTAATTTATATTTTCTGTAAACTTAAAATATTGAAAAACATCACTTAAATATTTTTGTGTAATCTGTTGCAAAATAATTTTTGAGTTCTGTGAACTTATTAAGGTTTACAGTGTAGAACGTTATCACCGGATCACATCTTTATGCTCTGAGCCACATGAGTCTTCTGCTCTTCGTCAGCCTGGCTCTTCTGGAGGGGTTTGTTTAGAAAGTGTCCCTGAAGGACAAATGCATCTTAGTTTGAGGTTTGTCCTGGGTCCCTTCACCTGATCCATGACTTTCACAGAGTATGAATGTCAAGAGCGTAGAGGCACGCGTAACTGTGTTTACGCTCTACACGTGTGTGATATGTTAAGTTCAACCAAGCGGCGGCAAAGAATAACGAGATTTTTTTCACGAGTGGAAATTCTTATGACGACGTTCACAGAAGCAGCAGGAAAATAGGATTTACACGAGCTTACACTCCTTCCTGTGCGTGTTGTGTTAGCTTTGTAGCACAGCTAACAGCGGTTTAACAATCCCATGAGTCATTGTTCCACTTGTCAATGAAGCAAGGCCTCATGGGATTGTTTGTGTTCTGGTTATTGATTTTTGCCAGGTGGTAACAAGTGAGGCAGATGTTGGCTGCAGAGAGTTTAACATCTGGGTCGCTGAGGAATTCTGATGAATGAGGACCACAATAGAGCGAGTTTCTCTGCCAATGAGTTTCTACAAGAATGGAAATTTGTTTTTGTTCAGGGATGAAGAGAAAAAAAACACAACTTAACTGTGTATAGTTTTCTGGGGAGTCATTTTCTAGAATGCATCTCTCTGAATAGGCAACTCAGACATAAACCGCCTTACTGTAGGCCTAATTATAGTAATGGCTGCATAATTATTCTCCACTAGGAAGCATCGGACCTCTCTGATGAAAAAGCCACGTTAAGCCGGTAAAATCAGTTTCTGACCTCTACTTCTTGTACATTCCTTTAAAAACATCAAGTCCTAAGGATCTCATTACTGCAGGTGGTTATATAATCATATCATTACTTTTAACCAGTTAACTGGCAGGTCAGCCACTTGGTGGAGCATATTTTCATCTGCACGTCTCACAGAAGCATGCACTAAACTTAACTGAGTAAAAATGGACTAAATCATTGGGAGATTTTTCAATAAAACCTAAATATTATTAAATTCTATCATCATTACTATGAATGTATTCATTGATGTTATATTATAATCCTCCGGGGTGGTGGTGGCAGAGGAGATATGTGCCTGCCTCAAAGCTGGAGGGTTGTGGGATCGAGTCCCACTCAGGCTGTCGCAGTCGGTGTGTCCTTGAGCAAGACACTTCACCTCCTGGTGGTGGTTGTAAAGCACCTTGGGCGGTTGTACAACCCTAGTCATTTACCCTTTATTTATCATAACACCGGCCTATAATTAAAAAAAAAATAGATGTTGAACTTTATCGGACCATCCCAGATTTTTTTACCGGACCTTTCCGGTACACACGAGGTCGGCCAGAAGGACCATTTCCCATCCCGTTTCAGGGACCGACCTTGGATAGGGGATCAGAAATGAGCCAGCAGAGCCACTTGTGGTGAGCTCTTGCTGAATGGAAGTTACTCAGCAGGAAGTGTTAACAGCAGGTGTTTCCAAATTAACACATTTGCTGCTGAAGTGGAATGAAAGGAAAATAAATTTAATAGTGTTGACGCTGCTTTAAAATCACAATTTCTAAACTCACAACAGTAAACAATGTGGTGGAAATCCCTCCACAACAATGTAATTTACACTGTTTTAAGGTCTCCTCCAAAGTGCTGCTACTTACGTCACACAGCTGGTCTCCCAGGTCACCTGAACGGCGTAAAACGCAGCGTATTTTGATGGAATAATTCATTTTAAAGTTATTAATGTCCGGGGACTCCTTTTGGCGCTGATCAGTGATATACTGTACTGAAATCTTAGTAAACTCTTTCTAAGGGCTGATTTTGTACGGAGACACAACAGCATAGCAGATCGAGCCATCGTATTTTCCCTATTTCCAGAATTTTCCCAGAATTCCTGTAGATAAAATGCGGTAATAGACTAATAAAATATCACAAAAATGACCTCCTGGCTGACTTTTTTGTTGCTAAAGACAAAAAAAATCTTTGATTGCAAACATCTTCATGACTCAGACGTCATTCTGAGAAAAAAGTTTTAAATTTTTTTGTGTGAAGCAGACATTCGTGCCATCCGACAAGCAGCTCTAAATTTACTGAGGTCTGTGGGTTAGGCCCGCGGCTGCAGAGGACCCACGTCAGTCATGTCTTGGTGTTGTTAAAGCGGCGGATTTTAGGCATTGCAAGCTTCCTGCATTAGGTGTAATCTACATCTCTATCACACTTCGCTGTCAGACATCCCCATAGGGGTTTGGCAGCTGATTGCTATTCCCACTATGTCACTGGCAGTTTTAACAGTTCTGGTCCCTACATTGATTTTCCTTTTTTTTCCTTCTTTTTCTCACAGACTCACGAGCTGGAGAAGGAGCGCCCAGAACGGTGGACCATGCAGTTATTGGAGGAGTTGTGGCCGTGGTCGTCTTCGCCATGCTCTGCCTCCTCATCGTATTGGGTCGCTACTTTGCGAGACACAAAGGTAAACCGGATTGTACGGCTGATGAAGTTTGTACTCCAGTGATAGATGATCAAAATGTATCTACAACAGACGGGCAGTAACTAAAAGTCACGTCTTCATGAATGAAATGGGGGGAAATCCATCATGGGCCTGAAAGATAAATCATCTTTCAGCTTATCACCGACTGTGTGGCAATTTTTCAGCTAATAGTTGTTTGATGATCACCTTGTTGGCGCTAAAATAATATTTCATGTCAGATTTTGTATTCTTTCTTATTTTTCTTTGATTCAGCTAACAAAATGGAGACAAACCTTGTGACCATCTACGGGTAATAAATTGCCTAAAGATCCAAATGGCGACACAAAATCAGCTCATTTATTGAGTTTCGGAACTGTTTTAGGCCTGAATGTTTCATAAATCAGAAATAAGGGTGATTTTTTTGCCATTTTAATGTGTGGATGTTTTGTGATAAATCATTTTTCAAACAGTTGCTTTTTGCAGAAATAGTCCTGCATGACTGACAACTAGTCCAAAGTGCATTTCTGCTGTTTTGAATCATCTATAATCTCTGAAATGTTTTAGTAATTCATTCAATTTTAGTTTAGAAACATTGATACTGTTATTTAAACAACAAAAAAGAAGGAATTGTACCAGGTGTATATCCTTTATCTCCATCAAAAGTGCCATCTTTCTGATTTTCACTCATCAGAATGATTGTATAATCAAATGTCAAGTACCTTTAAACGTTTCTGACATTATTTTGTATAAAATGTTGTAGAATTAATGAGATTTAAGCTTTTTAAAACTGCAGCAACACACTATTTTAGTTTTGTTCAACTACTCATTAGCTGTTGATGTGGCTTTTATTTCTCTGAACAGAGGCTGTTCAAAAAGCTCTATGACACAAAACATGACAATTATCCAGATTATACAATCTAGAGACACTTCAACCTCTAAACAGAACTAGAATGATTTATTCTGTTCACATTAGACCTATTTTTATTTATTTATTTTTATTTATGACACCGGATTTTAATTTTGATAAAATTATTTTAATGTAATTAAAGAACAATATCTTATGTTTTATTGTTAAACTTGAACTTCTAAATAATAAAAATGACAAAGGTGGCGTTGTGGTCAAGCTAATTAAAAGAAAATTGGGAGAAATTAGGATTTCACATTAAAACGCTTGGGTCTCAGGAGCAAATACGTTTTTAAAAATGCCTTCAAAATTAAATTCAACATTTATCTGAATATTTAAAAAATTGAAAAGCAGCCAAAGATTTTCAAATATTGTAAAAAAAATATAAATATAATAAATAACAATTATGTCTGACTTTTTCAAAGTAAAATTGTTAAAGGTTCAATGTGTAAGAATGAAATAAGAATGACATCAAATTTGGTTTCTGCAGCCCATTTTTCTAAACATAACGTCACTTTCTCTCTGCCGTTCCATGAGTTTCATGGCTGTTAAAAGTTACAGAGCAGCACCAGAAGATTCTAGATGACAAGACAAGTAATTCACAGTAACTTGATAAGTATATAGATTGTCATATCTGGTGTTGGCACTCATGGGTGTTTTACGGTAGGAGGCACTTACTTCACTAATTATGGTAATCATTTTTTGACATTAGAAATGCAGGTTTTTTTCGCCACTTTGCTGTTAGCTTGCTGTTATGGTGAGCCTATGTCACGCTCATCTACTTCTGGACCATGGGTCCCCTACTGTAAAAAAACAAAAAATGAATGGGAGTCTACGGGCCAATAAAAGTAATTTTCTGATTCTTTTGATATGTGCCATGGTTTTCACATATGATATCTGTGAATTTTAAAGATACATTTTGATGCCAAGAAAGTACCTATTTTTGCCAGGCAGCATTTTAGGTTTTGTGTGAAAAGATGTGGAGAACTTCAAGCTGCTCACCAAATTGATATTAATCCTTTAAAGGGACTTTACGGACTTTTGAATTTTTATGCTCGTGATTGCCCCCTCAGGCTTAAAGTGTAACGGCAGCTTCAATAGTAGGCTCGTGCACGAGGCGCGCATGCTGTACGTGCACACTCCTTAACGAAAATAACAGCTGAGACAGTCGTGTGTGTGTGTGTGTGTGTGTGTGTGTGTGTGTGTGTGTGTGTGTGTGTGTGTGTGTGTGTGTGTGTGTGTGGCCCGGAGGACAGAGGACAGGAGAACGTGCAGCTAATTAATTAAATAATTTGGTTCTGTACCTTTCTCTTCAGCACAGCCGACAAAGGTTTATGATGGGTCAGTCCTCCTGCATGCTCACATCATTCCATTCCCTTGCTTGAAAAATTGTTCCAAAATGAAGGTTGAACCCACATCTTTTTTATCCGCGAATTCAATGCCGTTCGGCGAGTCTCAAATAAAAATTTGGGCATCTTACTGTAAAAAAAATCACACCCAGAATCGAACCCAGGTCTTCTGCATGGGAGTCAGACCTTTTACAAGGTGAGCTACACTCTAGTAACATTTACAGTATCTGTAACTTTTATATCCTTGATGACAGCTGAAACAACGTCAATCCAAAGAACGGTTTGGAGCGAAAATGGCTGTTTTGTTGCTAATTAGCAGGAAATATCTAGAAGAAAGTTCTACAGAAAGTAGCTAAGGGTCCTCAGAAATGTAGCTAGCTTTGTCACTAGGCGTTAGGAACAGCGACAAAGTGGCACTGCCTCTCTCTCTGCTGCTAAAGCTACGGATAGCAAATGCTACGGGCTATGCCTGAGCGTGAACGCGCATGAAGCAGCCTGCTCGACCCGAGCATCTCTCTTTTTCTGTCATTTTACAGAAAAACAGGCAATCACAGTAAAAATGCCAGGGCTCATTCTACAGGACCAGGGCATTGCAGGAGAATGTATGAAGAAGACATTTATTATTTCTATACATGATTTGGCTGTCACACTTCCATAACGCCCCTTTAAGGCACTTTGGAGTCCTCTGGCTCAGAAAGGCACTATACAAGAGCGGGTCATTTATCGTTATCATTTATCACACCTTCTTAGGGTACAAGAAATAACTTCTGGGTCGCTCCTGCATGCTGGCTTTAGTACTTTAAACAACTCTGGAGCTTTTTACCTGCCGGTGTTTAATTACAAATGCCTGTGCTGCAGCCCTCGCTCGGCACAGATTCTCTTACCTCATGGGCTCAAACATTGTTAACTACGTCCCTTTTTAGGTCATTTTTTAAAGAAGAAAAAGTGACAACCCTCCAGCCAGCTGAGGATGAAATCTCTGTCAGTGTAACCTACGTTCCAACATGACTGAGACGTTAGAATGTTTTGTGTTTTTGTTTAACTGTAGAATTCTTACATGCTGCTCCTTTAAATTCTCACAATTACTACGTTTTATTCTAAAATCCTATTTATCTTTTTTTAAAGTTGCTGCATTTTTCAGGTCGTCGGTGTCCTCTAGAGGTGTTTGTTCTTTGTTCCCTCTGCTTCTGTGAGAACTTCTCATTACATCATTAGTAGGATGTGAGCCAAATGATGAGGGGACGGCTATTAAGGCTCCGGGTTACTGATGATGAGTAAAACTACATTTTTCTAGCAGTCCTGATGAAAAGTATGACGACTCTTGTGTGCCGCCGTCATAACAGCAGAATAATTACAACCCATACAGATTTTCACACTTTCATGTTTCTCAACGGGAGAAAATTAAGCTGCGTGCATTAAACAGGAGAGGAAATGTTTTCCTTATTTTATGGTTAGTTTCTGTCCATAAGCTGTCCTAAACGCGTGGTTTTGTACCCAACGCTCTGAGTCAGAGGGGGTTTATGAAGGCACCTCTGGTAGTTTGAAACTGGGGTGGACTGTTCAGCTGACCCAGGCGTTAATCATTTGCTGTCAGCATGACCTTCTCATTCAGCGCTGATTAAGTTTGTGTCACCTCCAGCTGTCACAACGAGACCTTCTGCTGAAGTTAAGCTGCAACCCGTCAAATTAAACTAGATCAGCAAATAGAAATGTCCGGTTGTTTGTACTCATTAGAGTTCATCTGAGTTTCAATTCTAGTTTGGGGTTTTCCAGTTTCAGGTATTTTTGGTGATTAGTTGGTTTCTGTTCACTGGATCTTCTTCTTCTCCTTCTCCTTCTTCTTGTATTCTTTGGTGGTTGGAAAACAACTTGATGCGTTACTGCCACCAACTGACTGAATGTAAATAAGGATTCAAACATCTCCACGAAGAAAAACAAAGATCAATTAAAGCTGCAAGCAGCGTCGTTCGGCCCTCGCAGCTCCGCGCCGCTCCGGCCTGGCCGGCAGCCCGGGCCACCAGGGCACGTCCGGCGGAACAGAAACGTCGACCACCCCGACACCAGAAACCACGAACAGTCTCCTCGTCCGCACCTCACCCTGACTCAGCATCCCCTCTGAGCCCACCATTAATGACACGTCTCATCACTAGGGGATACTCTATCTTTACCACACTGGTGGTGTGACGACACAGACCAACTTTAATACTATTCTGACCACGTTTTTTGAAGTTATTGAAGGTTAAATTAATGTAGGGGGCGCTGTGACCAACCACAGAAAAATCCCATTGAGGTCAGCTTTAGATGACAAAGATGGTTTTCTGTTATTTTGGCATCAATCAGACGTTGCATGGGTCATCTAGAGACTAAAGGCTGTAAGTGGGCGGAGTTAAAGTGATTTGAACAAGTGAGCACATACATGTGTTGATTGCAGTTGTGTGATGACTCACACCATGTTTGATATAGTTTGGAGCTTTTTTGCAGAAGTTAAAATGTTATATTGTATCTAGAGGGCGCTGTCCCAAATTTAGGAAATTTTCCATGAAGAAGTTTGTAGGTTGATAAGTCATTTGTGTGCAGTTTGGTGTGAATTGCATCATGCATGTGTTATTCAGGGCCTAATATCTGTCAGGGGGCGGAGCTAAAGCAATATCAACCAATTACCACAGCATTAAGTTGGGTGCCTTTGTGAGATGACACATAGCAAGTTTGGTGCAGTTACGACCTCGTCTGTAGGAGGTATTACAGATTTAAGGGGGTGCTGTGGTGATATTATACAAAGTTCACAAACCATTTGTGCCTCGTTGGCTAAAGGGCATGATTGGTCATTGCCATGTTTAGTCTCAGGCAGATCGGAGGCTGATTGTGGAAGTTAAAGTCAAACGTAAGGTCACGGCTTCACGCCATGGCATCAAAGCCCCTCCCTATCTGGAAAGCTATCAGATCTGAATGGTCTTTACAGCATCGTGCATGACCTTAGTGTCATGTTGACTAAATTAGAGGGGACAAATATGGACATTTCACCATAAAACAATAGACTTCCTGTAGTCAGGGGTGGGGCTTAGGTGATGTCAGCTGTCCACATTGTCATTGTCTTCAGATGTGGTCAATGATCACACAAAGTTTGATATAGATCTGATCATGCACATGGGAGTTATTACGTCAATAATGTAATGGTGAAAGGTCAAAGTTTGAGGCTTAGCCACGCCCACACCTTTCAACTTTTGAAAAATCTGACACTTGAATTTTTTCCCCTTTGCCTTAAGAGTACATAGCAGAAGTTTGAAGGCGATTGGTGAAAAGGACGACGGGGCATCATTCTCCAAACAACGTGTGCGAAAACCACTAAATCGAGTACTTGGACCAAAATGGCCGACCTCCTGCGCGAATTTGTGCTTGGCTCCAAGAGACTTTTTTGTAGGTCCTGAGACACCACATCAGTGTACCAAATTTCGTAATCCTCAGTCAAAGCATGGCTTGACGCTGACAGTTTAAATGTCTCTAGGGGGCGCTATTTCAGAATATAGGCCACGCCCACAAACTTCAGCTGTCTATTTCTTTTGGGGGTCAGAGTAGGATCACTCCCCAGAAGTTTCGTGGCGATATCACGATAACTGAAAAAATGAGAGGCAAACGTATTTCCATGGCGTGATGGCAATTTTCGCCATGCTCCCAAAGCCCCACCTTTTTTTGACACCTGCCAGTACTGGAGACCAAGTGACCTCAAGTTGTCTACTGCTATTTGCCAGAGATTCCTGGTGATTGGGTAAAAGGAGTCCAATAGGGAGCTGTGAAAAAGGAGTGGTGTGGCAACAGGTCAAAGTTTGAGGCTTAGCCATGCCCACACCTTTCAACTTTTGAAAAATCCGACAGTTGAATTTTCCCCCCTATGTCTTAAGAGTATATAGCAGAAGTTTGAAGGTGATTGGTGAAAAGGAAGACGGGGCATCATTCTCCAAACAACGTGTGCGAAAACCACTAAATAGAGTACTTGGACCAAAATGGCTGACCTCCTGTGCGACTTTGCGCTTGACTCCAAGAGACTTTTTTGTAGGTCCTGAGACACCACATTAGTGTACCAAATTTCATGATGCTCAGTCAAAGCATGGCTTGGGGCTGACAGTTTTAATGGTCCTAGGGGGCGCTATTTCTGAAAATAGGCCACGCCCACCGGATTTTCACATCAGATTTTTTGGGGGGCCGGACTAGGATCACTCACCACAAGTTTTGTGGCGATATCTTTAGAAGTGACGAAATGGGAGGCAAACGTAAGGTCACGGCGGTATGCCTGACTTCGCCGCTCCTCCACAGCCCCGCCCACTACAGAAAACTCCCATAAAGTGCCGCCAAGCAACCCCCACTTGTCTTGAGTTACCAGCTACAAATTTGTGGTGATTAACTTAAATGGGGCGATTTGGGACCTGTCACAGTAAAACTTGACCTTTTTGGTCCTGAGGGGGCGGGGCTTGTGTGATGTCATCGTCCGACCATTCAGTTTAGTTTGTGGGTGGATGACGAACGACCACAGAAATTTATGTAACTCTGTTCCATTCAGTTATGAAGTTATTGCAATTTATATTTTTTTGGCAAGTAGTCAAACTTCGAGGCCTGGCCCCGCCCTTTCAACATACACGAAAACTCAGAATCCTTGTCTCATTTTGTTCGCCCATCCCTTCTGAGCAATTTTACACAATATTTGAGACGATCGTGGGAAAAATGATCGAGCAATCCAATCAGAAACGGACCCTAAAAACGGCCAATACGGCTCAAAATCGCCATTTAAACCCAAAATGGCCGACTTCCTGTTTGATATTGACCAAGGTTGCAAGATACTTTTCTGTGCGGACTATTGAGTACTGCAAGTGTACAAAATTTCATAACTGTACGATAAACTAAGCTTTATGGAGAGGGGTATTTTTCACTTTGTAGGGGGCGCTGTTCAGCCATTTTCTTTGTGATTTTTTGTGACCTTTAAAATATCAAATTTTTCACCAGGCCTGACAAGTTTGCAAAATATTTGGAGTTTTGGGGTATGATAAGGTCCCCAAAAAGCCGTTCAAAGCAGGCTAAGAATAACAAAAATAAACAGCAAAAACAAGAGGCCTTCGCAGCGCTTTCGCTGCTCAGGCCTAATGAAACAATAATTAGAGGAATAAAGTCTTTTTCATTAAGATTGCTAATGAGGATATTACCAGAATGTCATTATTTACAGTTCTGACTGGAGCATTGGCACAGACTACAGCTTCAAAAACACTCTAATCACAAACTGGAAGTGGAGGCGAACTGGTGTATATGTGGATTTTTAGGCTAGTTTTCTGCTATATTATGTCGAGAGGAGCCAGTTGAGGTGGCTCGGACATCTGATCAGGATGCCTCCTGGATGTCTCCCTGGTGGGTTTTTCCAGGCATGTCCACCTGGGACGAGACCTAAAGGGAGACCCAGGACACGTTGGAGAGACTATGTCTCTCGTCTGGCCAGGGAACGCCTTGGGATCCCCCGGAAGAGCTGGCCCAAGTAGCTGGGGAACGGGAAGTCTGGACATCTTGACTTAGGCAGTTGCCCCTGCGACCCGACACCAGATAAGCGGAAGAGAGTGGATGGATGAATTTTATATTACATATTTATTTAAATTTGGAATATATTTGGATTAAAAAGCAGCATCCATCCATTTACTGTACCCGCTTGTCCATGCAGGGTTGCGAGGGGCTGGAGACAATCTCCAGCAGTCTCCGGGCAAACAGGTCGGGTACACCCAGGATAAAGGATGCCATATCACAATTCACATCAAATTCACTGTAAATAGATGCATTATAGACAGTGAATAAACATGCTGCTCAAAGATGGAATAAATCAAAGGTTTGCAGGGATGTAAACGAGATGTGTCATGCTGATTTTCTACATTTAGTTTTCCCAAACAAATCCTTTGTTTTTAATTCCAACATCTGTGTTTTCTAGATTATTTTTCAACATAAAAAAATGAGATGTTCTTGTCCTTTTCTGCATTCTGAAGCTGGAGGGCATTGATATTTCTTTCACCGCAGTGAACCAAGTTGAAATGTCATCTTCAGCATTTTTATCCTCCTCCAGAGTGAAAAAACCAAGAGGGAAACATTTCTCCCCCCTCACCTGGAATCCTAACACACACAAGGTCGGCGGCGGGTGAGGTTTGTTAAAGCGCCGCCGAGCAGCTCGTTTCTTTTCCCTGACTCAGTGTCGCGTGTTGTCATCATTGCTAAACTCTGCTGCTGTGGCGAATAAATCTCACAAATTAGGTTTGAAGTGGCCTTTTCTCTTGCACAACTTGACAAGGTTAATTTGAGTGTGTGAACCACGCTTTTGTCCGCACTCCGGATCATTTCAGAGTCTGGATTGTCACGTGCCAATCTAGGGAGGGAGAATGTTGAGTAATCTGAATGTTGCGGCTTGCGTCTGTTGGGCGAACATAAACGGCCACCCGATGGGGGATTTGCATAATTAGGTGCTGTGAATGGAGGGTTGCATTTAAATCTTTGGTATCATCCGAGCAGCAGGCTTTTACCCGCTCCCTGACAGCGTCTCCCATCTCCTCCTTCCTCCTCAGGTACCTACTTCACACACGAAGCCAAAGGAGCAGATGATGCGGCGGACGCAGACACAGCCATCATTAACGCCGAGGGCGGCCACACCAACTCCGACGAGAAGAAGGAGTACTACATCTAATCAAAACGGGACCCTTCATTCCAGCGCCCACACCCCTGTCACCTCGGGACGTTGGAGCGGTTTTTTGGGGGAGGGGTTTGATGGCGAGCTTTTAGCGAGAGCGGAGGGGTCGAGAGGTCAATGGCGAGGTTTTTAAAGAAAGGCCTGGTTTTAAGCCGTTGTTTAGTCTAGTCTGCAGATGTAGATGGAATGTTTTGTGTGTTTAAAATATAAAACAATGAAAAAAGGATAAATAAAAATCAGTTTTTCAGTAAAGCAAGTCGAGGCAGGGTTGGGGTGGGTGGGAGGGAGGGTGCACCAGACGTTGCCAGTAATCACTGTAGAGAGCTTCACCATTAAACACCTCCCTAACTGCTGGTACGGATTTTATTTAGCTCCACCATTTGCAGAAAATTCTGTGCCTTGTTCTGAATTTTTTGTTTTGTTGTGTTCTCTCCACACTTTGCATCTGTGTTGATTGCCATTTGCATAACCTCATTGCACCCCCTTTAGTTTTTCTCTCCCCCCTTGCATTTTCTCTCTTCCACTCGTTATTATTATCAGAGCGCTGTTGGCTTTTGTATGAGGGTAAAATTACACAGCCACTTTATTCATTCCTCTAAATGTGTCTGCACACACACATCCTCTCCTGCATAACAAAAACTCTTTCCAGTATACTGTGATTTTTGTCTCAAGCCATTTTCTTTTCTTTTGTCCCACAAATTCAAAACAAAAACAAAGATGCATGGATTGCTTCGTTGTACAAAAGGACATAAATGACCCCCGGGTTTGTTGTATTGGACTCTCCTCCACCAACCGCCCCAAAAACTAACAAAAAGGAGAATAAGGAAAGATTTTCCCCGTTTTATCAGGCCAACTTTGTTTTTAAATACATTTTTAGCCCAATTAGTTTCCACCTCAGCTTAGAAATACATTAATTTTATTATTTTGCATTTGCGGCATCATTTTTCTCCTATTTGTGTGATTGGAAGGCCTGTATCCACCAGCTTTCATTACGTTCTAATGATGAGTTCTGGTTTATTTGCTTCCCCTCTCAAACTAGAGTTTTATTTTCCCGAACAATGAGAAAATGGTAAAATGTAAATTGGTTTTTATCTGTTTTTTAGGCCTCAGTATTGTAATTATGTTGGGCAAAAAACCCAAATAAAATTTGGTTTTATTATTGGCCAGGAGACGCCGGTGTAGTGTAAATAACTTTAAAGGAGTAGACAGAGCCTTAACTGATTTTAAATTGAAACACGTTCGAGTTTACGTTCAGTTTGAGCTCCACCAAACGTCTGAACTACGAAGGTCCTTCCATCTGTGGGTTCATCCAATCTCATCAACACAAAATGTAAATCAAGCCAGTGGAACCACAACTGTAATGTACACTTATCTGTCAGTGCGCCCCAGGGCAGCTGTGGCTACATCGTAGCGCATCACCACCAGTGTGTGAATGTGGGTGTGTGTGAATGGATGAATGATACGCTGTAGTGTAAAGCCCTTTGGAGTCCTTACTCTGAGAGGCGCTATACAAGTGCGGCTCATTTATCATTTAATCCTTACTCAGAAATATTTTTTACAACTTACTAGAACTACAGTTTGAGTACTTTCAGTGGGTTTTACTGTATCACGCTCATTGTGAGTCAACCTTGTAGAACAGATAGATTTCGAGGAAGGAAATGAGAGACGGACCATCTCGATATAAATAGTTTTGCATCATTGCAGCTGCTTGTGAATGCTTAAATATCTCACATTTTGCATGTCTGTATGTGCTTGAATCCATTTTCTTTCTTTTTTCTGTTGAGCTTCAGGAATCAGCAGCCAGAAACTGAACCAGAGTCAGTTTTCTTGTGCCAGCTGGGGCATGCCGTGTGAGCCAAAAGTCTGTCTTTGCTTGTAATTTAACACACTAGACATGTTGTGCTCCATGTTGTTTATCCATGGTTTCTGCATTACAGCCCTGGCTTTTTAACAGTGTGGAGCTGCTGGGGGCATTGTTTGTGATTATTATGTGTTCACACAGCAAGCAACACGCTTAATGAGTCCGTTCAGTCTTGACTAAGGTGGAGGATCAGATGCCTAGTGGGCATTATCCAAGTTTGAAAGACAACAAAAGTGAGAATTATTTGTTTGGTTTCTCAGATGTTGCAGATTTTATCTACACAAATGGAATAAATATATTTCTCCATTCCCTATGGCTGAAGAAAAATGTGGTACCAAAAACAAACAACATACAATTTTTTTACTTCTGTTGCTTCAAAATTAAAAGCATGTTTTAGTTGGTTTAGTCACATCGTCTCAGCTTACTATAGAGCGCCTAAGTCACGCCCGTCTACGTCCGGACCACAGGTCCACGGAAGAACGAAAAAAATGAGTGCAAGTCAATGGGGCTAATTCTAATTCTGCTTGTTATGTGCCACGGATTTCACACATGATGTCCGTGAATTTTAAAGACACATTTTGATACCAAGAACGCGCTTACTTTCAAACAGAGGGAAACAAGTCCAGGACTACAAATGTGCATCACCAAAGTGACATCACCGAACCCGACACGGAGAAAAACAGAGGGGAAAGGGCTGTAAGTTCAGCAAACTTCAAATCTTTCCTTCAGGAGGAAAGAACCACCATGAATCTGGCCATGTGGTAAGTAGCAGCTACGCAAGTGTAGTGGAGGTTATGTGGTGATGTCATTTATGCGACGTACTGACGTCCGATTTGTAGTCATGCTAATTACGAACTTTTACAAGCTGATAAATCTCAAAGTACATGACTGGCATGGTCGAAACACACCTTTCATTTAAATTGCAGTACAACTACTTGGTGATCCAGGGTGTAAGGCAAACCAGATTACAACAAAGCTCTTGTAGCCACATTGACTTGCATTCATTTTTTTTTTCGTTCTTCTGGGGACCTATGAGCCAACCGGAAGGGGAGGAGAATTAGGCTCCCTATCGTTAAAACCATCATTGTTCCCTGATATGATTGAATTTTATTTTGAAGATTAGCAGCCAAATCCTGTACTTGTTTGCATCGATACACAAATGGTTAATTTACCTAAACTGCTGATATATTTAGTTATGTTTATTAACTTATTTTCTTGAACCAAAATCGATTGGAGTATTCTCATTTTTTGTATCCTTGCGCTACATCGTGTACCCTGTTGCGCTGTAAATATAACTACTGATTTTGTTATTTTTATTTTTATGGTATTTCCTCATTACAAACTAATAGCACATATCCACTGACCAAACTTGGCCTGAACACAATGTTTAGATGCTCATGTTGCTTGCTGTGTCTCCTCTCATTTTCAGATTTTTTAGCATTTCATGTAATTTCCTTACCGTGAAGCGCAGATTACAACCTGTGTGATAGCTTTAATAAATCATGGTCATGCATGAAGACCGCATTTGGACTTTTCCCATGTTGAGAATTTGACGTTGACGGTGGTCTAGAAGCATTAGAAGATGTCCGTAGAAAACATTCTACAAAATTTTGTGCATTTAAAAGTCACGTTCCAGAAAACGTTAGTCAAGCCGTAGCTAAGCTTCTGATTTAGCTTTTTTTTTTCTCACTGGATGTGGCAGATGTATATAGAAGTTACATGAGAGGCTGCCGAGACAACCCTCTCTCCGTGTGTTTCCTCTGTTAAAACTTGAGCTCATTTGTCACAAACGACCACTTTGTTAACACTGTATGCTGATGACACTGTTTTGTGTTTGTGTTAAATGGATGGGTGGGGTAGGCCAGGGCACTGATTAGGTTAGATGTTTCACGTCTGGTGTCTGATTAAATAAAACAAACTGATAACCGAATTGTTATTGTTGCTTTATGGATCACAGAGCAGATGTGACCTCATCTGTTAGGCTGCAACTTTGTGATTAGTATTTCACAGCAAGCACTACTTTGCTTCCACGACAAATGGCAGCTTCCATTTAAATCAGACTTCTAAAGACGTACCTGTCATTAAGGGAACAGAACTGAATAATGTCTCCTCCCTTAAGGATGACACATTCTTATTTAATTTAGTGATATTGATTATTGTGGCTTTTCCAGATGGTTTTTGTTTTCTAAAAGCTCCAAAAATTACAAATGAGAGCAAAGCAGCATATACGTTTAATTAGACTGCGTAAAAGAAAGAGGCATTAGATTTAAGAGTAGTATTATTTTGTAAAGATTCTTGGTAAAATCTTTACAAAAATGCACCATGCACATGTTCCCACTGAGGTAGTCTTCTCCATACTCCTTTCCTTTGAAAATGTCCTGTCTCAGGTTCGTGTGTTGCTGATCGATGTGACTGCATCTCAGGTAGAATGCAAAGTTTAGGCCCCACCTGTCAGACATCAAAGCATGTATAATGCATTCATCAAGGCGACAAGTGCTACACGCTCCTTTAGGTCCAGAATTGGTGAGATATTTTGCATATATGTTGTACATGTTTTATGTATTTTTCTTAATATTTGGTGCACTGTAAAGATGTGTTTAAGTATTGCTTTTTGTTGACATATATCAGAAGTATACGTTTAATGGGAATGAAGCAGGATCAGAAACGTGTCGTGGCTGTAACTACCGTCACTTTGAATGCTCCACCGCCTTTTGAATCTCCTTTGATTTCCAAAAAAGGTTTGATTGTTTCGCCAAGTTCTTGTTTTCAGATTGTTCCTTTTGTCTCTCTGCTGTACTTGAGAAATGTAACGTGTATTAATGGAGAAAAGGAGTTCCACATTTCCATACACATTTTGTATTGGTTCATAAATAGACATTTTTACAAAACAATGAAGAGTTCTTGTCTTAATAAAAAGAGAAAAAATATTAATGTCCAAAATAATGTGCTGGATTTATTTTGGTTGGTTAATTTTAGATACTTTTGATGCACATTTTCTAACTGAAGCTGGAATTTGGTGTTAAACGTATAAAACACTCATTTAATCGATACATTTGTGGTCTCTAGTAGGAATGAATGCCTTGTAAGTGTTACTCTGGGGGGGGGGGGGGGGTTACACCATTCTCAGGAACTAGAAGTGAGCCAGACCCGAGCTGAGCTTCAGATGACAGGATTTGGAGACTTATTTCCTGATATTTGGACATCTCACCTCTGACTGGCTAACAGCATTGCGACTCTACCACTGACTCTGTTCGCTCTGCGATGTTTGTTTTATGTTTACAAATAGCACACCTCGAAGAGTTCTGCTGTGTGTGAAGTTGCTAATTCTAATGGTTAGCTTCCACTAGCTGACACGTTCTCTGCTGTTTCCTGGACGCTAAACCAACAATAGATTTCCCCGTCATGAGTCAAGGTGGGTGAGTCCATGAATGTTAAGTGACAGTGTGACGTAGATCTGTCAGGTTTTTCTAATCCTAGAGTTTCACCGTCTGTTTTCTATCAGAAGCTAAAGCAGGACATGGGCATAGGCTATTTTCCAGAGGTGAAAAGTAATAAATTACATTTATTCACGTTACTGAGTAGCTTCTTTGCGCATTTATCCTTATCAAGTCTTTTTTTAAATCTGTACTTTTACTTGAGTGTTTTTTCTAAAGAAGTTTTCAACATTTTCAATCATATCCATCACTGAGTAAAAAATTATAGGCTTGATAAATTTAAATATAGCCCTTTGCAGCATCGTAATAGAAATAGAGACCCCTCCTCGAGCCCCGGTTCTCAGCCGTGGCGTGTATGTATATATATATATATATAGAGAGAGAGAGAGAGAGAGAGAGAGAGAGAGAGAGAGAGAGAGAGAGAGAGAGAGAGAGAGAGAGAGAGAGAGAGAGAGAGAGAGAGAGAGAGAGAGAGAGAGAGAGAGAGAGAGAGAGAGAGAGAGAGAGAGAGAGAGAGAGAGAGAGAGAGAGAGAGAGAGAGAGAGAGAGAGAGAGAGAGAGAGAGAGAGAGAGAGAGAGAGAGAGAGAGAGAGAGAGAGAGAGAGAGAGAGAGAGAGAGAGAGAGAGAGAGAGAGAGAGAGAGAGAGAGAGAGAGAGAGAGAGAGAGAGAGAGAGAGAGAGAGAGAGAGAGAGAGAGAGATATGCCCCGATGTGGGGGGTTGGGGGGTGCGTCGACATGGTCGGGACATAGAAGGGGCTGCGCGGCTAAATAAGTTTGGGAACCGCTGATCTATAGCATGAAGCAATCAGAGTTAGGGAAAAAATTGCTACGAGGGGAAATCCTGCTGTACAGCCTGATTGAAACGGAGCGCAGCGCCGCGGTGAAAGCGGATAACTGAACGGGGAAGCTAATCAGCATAAAAACCAGCATGAAATTATGGAAATGCCTCAAAGAAAATCAACACGATCTGTTAGGTGTCCCAGAAGGCTTATATCTGAAGACAGTGACCACGAAGAAGGACAGATCTCCGGTGAACCAGGGTATGAATGTTTGTTCAGTCTTTATTTTTTATTTGAACAACCCTCAACTATTTGCTAATTGTAAGATTCAGCTTCATTCCAGCATTATTTATATTTTTACAATAAATAATTATTTTTGCTAAAACAAATGTTTTTGGTATAGCAGCACGGTGTGCCAGAGAAGCACCCCATGGTGGTGTGAGGTGTGCAGGACTCTGCCTGCAGCTGGAGAGAAACTGCTTCAAGGTCTACCACATCTGTTATAATTATGCCCTGTTATAATTATGGTCTTAAGAGGGTTATTAAGACTGCGATGCACAAACAGGAAGTGATTGGTAGTCATTCCACTCCAATCCAGTTGGTGGCAGCAATGCACCAAATTGTTGTTTGCCAAGTGCCATAAGACCACAAATAAGAATAAGAAGAGAGGCGGGAGCATTCGTAACAAACTCAAGGCGATAGTCAAAACATTAAGCATGAAATTGAATTATCCTAGTGGCTCCAATAAGAGAAAGAAGCAGCTTGCTTCATAAAAGCTTTTATCTTCACTTCTAAAAGTGAAGTCGTTTTTCGATGTAAACATCAAAAGGAAGCAGAAAGGAAAGACAATGGAAAATGTTTAAAGGGAGGAAAACAGACCAAAATGGAAAATAGAAAAAAAAAATAACTAAGGCTAAAGCACAGGAGCGTTGACAGAAAAAAGAAAGCAGAGCAAACATTGAAAGCACTCAAAGGGAGGGAAATACAGGAAAAAAAGAGGAGGACTAATAAAAAGGGAAAATAACTCATGTCAGAAGAGGGGAGAGTTTCGCAAATCCAGTTAAAGGTAAGATTGTCGAAAATTTAGTGTAAGGGGCCCCATGTCTGTGTTCGCCTTGGGCCCCCAAATTGCTAAACCCGCCCCTGCACTAGGATGGACACGGATAAGGGAACTGTAATGTAGAAGTGAAGTAGGGCAGGTCCAACGTTACGGTTCATTCAAAATGTTTGAGTTTCATTTGGCTCGTTATATTATGTGACAGGATTGTCATAAAAACACTGCGATACCTCACAAACTGATGGCATCTAAAAAATTCTGTTTTTTTTTTTTGTCAAATTAAATAATAATTTAAATCACATTAGAGACCTACAATCCAGGAAAAATCTCATCCAATCAATGTGCATGTCCTGTTCTCACGGACTGGATCAAAATCCCTCCATCAAAGTGTGTGTGTGCGTGTGTGTGTGTGTGCGCGCGTGTGCGCGCGCGCGCGTGTGTGTGTGTGTGAGGTGAGCCGCCATTGTGATTTTGCACTACTTAGATGTACCCATCTTTCTTTACTCTGACAAAAATGTAACTAAGTTACTTTTCCTTTGAGTACTTTTTATTTACAAAACTTTTCACTTTTACTAGAGTAAGAATTTAGGCATGTACTTTTACTTGTGCTTGAGTAAAAATCATCAAAGTATCGGTACTCGTACTTAAGTAGGACATTTTAGTACTCTTTCCAGCTCTGGTATTTTCATGTTTAGCCTGCATGAAACACTCAGAGAGACCAATTATAATCAGAAGTAAGATTTTTTTTAATAATTTTTCTGTGTTCCACACCTTTAAAATCAAGACTCAATAGTTAGAAGTTATAACAGAATGATAGTTTTAGATATTTAAATTAAACGCATACTCTGCATAAATAACATTTGGTGTTGGCTAATTTGTATTACAATTTAATAATCATAAATTCAGACTGTTTATTATCATAAAATTTTGACACTTTGGACTCTGCTTGAAAAAATTCAGTCTTTTATGAAGAAATATGACTTGAGGCTGCATGGTGGCGCAGTGGTTAGCACTGTTGCCTCGCAGCACGAAGGTTGCAGGTTCGAAACTCGGCTCGGCTGCGGCCTTTCTGCGTGGAGTTGCGTGTTCTCCCCATGCATGAGTGGGTTTCCTCCGGGTACTCCGGTTTCCCCCACAGATCACAACATGCCCTAAAGGTTATAAACTGTAAGTCGCTTTGGATAAAAGCGTCTCCTAAATGAATAAACATAAACATTTTAAAGTTATCAAAGACCTTGCTATATCTACAGGAGTAATGGCAAACTTGGTGTGACGGGGCTCAATTCAGTGTTGCCAATCCTGCTTTAAAGAGCAAGTAACGTCTAAATTAACTTTTTTTTGCTGATGAACTGTATAAATGAGTGTCTAATAGTGTTTTAAATGTGTGTATTCATTATTTTAGCATTTTGGTGCATTTTCTTTAAAAATTAAAAATCCTGCCAAAATACCACAGTATAGCGCCACCTTCAGCTTAAAACAGAGTTTGAGTCATTTTCAATACACTTTAGCCAATGGCTAAAGAGAAAGATACTACGTAAACCAGTAGAGTACTACGTAGCAGCTCTGTGTCAACGTTATAAAGCATCGAGCGTCTCGGCCACGCCTTGTGGCGAGTTGGGAGTTGGATTTGCAAGCGAGTGTAGGAGGTCAGCGGTAGTTCAGCATTAACGTATAGCGTTAGCATATCCTAATCTTTAGCATAGCTTTTAGTGTTATACATACTTATTTAGTGTTAGCTTGGCTGTTGGATATTGTAGTTTAGTTAGTGTTTAGCTGTTAGTTTTATTAGGAAAGTAGTTCGGGTTTAGTGCTCCATATCGTGTTAGTATGGTGAGAAGGTGTAGTGTAGTGGGTTGCGGTGGCTCTGTGGGTTGCACTCCTTTCCACTGGACTTAGAAATTAGGCGCCAGTGGTTGTGCGCAATCGGTGTCTGGAAAACAGTCAGCTCCCACCTGGTGCTGTAGTTTGCAACCAGCATTTCACCCGTGATTCCTTCGCCAACATGATGGAGTTTGATCTGGGTTATTCTGCATGTCTCCGTTTGAAGAGGGAAGCCGTGCCCACTGTGGCTCTTCCGCGATTTAGATGCAGCCCACCGACTCTGCTCCCCCACCACGGCGGCGGGCTCCAGCCTGAGGTGAGTAAGCAAAATAAAAGTTTTAACATCTTCTAAAGACAATTCCCTACCTAAATGCAAAGTTTGAGAGACGTGGTTCACTTCCTTTAGCTAATATCAGCCTGCGCTGCCTTCGGGCTAATTTGTCAAGTTCACAAAATGTGGAACGGGATGTAAGGTTAGAATCAGCAGCGAATCGGAACATATCTCGAAGCCCTGGCCGACAAAACGGTCCACATGACTATTACTGTCAGGCTCGGGGAAAATTCGGGTTGTTTTTGTGTCAGTCGGTAATTCTGCTAACAGTGACTCTAACGCAGCACTAGTTGACAGACAGCATTACAGTGTGAAATCCAGCTTTACACCACAGCGTGACCCGGTTCTGTGAGGAATTCTGTTCAGGAGGTCGCATTTCAGGCTCTCTTCACATCATATGTGTCTAACTTTTACGTTATAATAACGATCACACACTAGGGATGTTATAAAGCGCCTATATCTGACAGTTTCTTTTGTATTTTATCTGACTTTATAAACTCCAACAACAATGTGCTTCTATTTTATTCAGGCTAAATCTACCCAAGACACTGGCTGTCAGACTGATTTAGTAGTCTGCAAGAATGCACTTGTCCAGGCTGACGTGAAACCTTCCCTGTAGCAAAGGTGAATTATTTTTAATAATCTTCTATGTAAACATTTTATTATCAACTTCTAGTTTTAATTTGTTTTACAGATTATTGTTACACGTGATTTTATGCTCTTTTAAACATTTATAAATGTGCTGCTTCTTTGTTTTTACATAGCCAGCCAGAATAGAGCTCACAGCTGCAGTGTGTCTTGTGACCCACGGGGACCATGATGGAAATTCATCTTCCAGAAAGTCCCAGAGCAGCGGCCACACCCCCTGAAAAGACCAAGGTGTGAGGTGTCTGCAGTTGATTCCAGCTTCCACCTCAGTGACAGTGCAAGCTCAGTGAACTGTTCAAGGTAAAAAAATTAAAACATTTCAGAAATTTTAAGACATTAACAATTAAATAAGTATGTGATTACATCATGACATCATGAAGGAGGCTACTGATTCTGACACTGTGACACTAAATTAACTAATAACCTGCATTATTGCAGGACACTCAGCAAAATATGGACTCTACACCATGAGCCAGACGCACATTAATACAGAGCACATAAGGTGAGCAACACCACATATTACTGTTATTATTGTACACTGTCCTGGATTTGTTTTCTTTCTGCATCTCATCATTAGCCTGGCTGATCACCTGATAACTCTGTCATCTGGTTATGACAGCATGAGGATGTCCTCACACACCTGTAACCTATCAGCTCATCTGGCAGAATAGAGAGAGAAGAGACAACACCACATCTCCTGTTCCTGGAAAGCCTTCAGCCATCCTTCGATGACTGAGAACCTCCATCAGCTCTGTCTCCTGTCTGCCTACAATTATTATAATAAATATTGTGTTTGACAAGTTTTTTGTGCTGCCAAATATCTCATTTAGATTCCAGTTTTGATATTTGAATGGATATTTATAAATTACATTGATTATCACATTGTTGCATGTTTAACTAGCTCTATTGTGATGAATTAAACTAGCACCTCACTGTTAAAAGCTCGTTTTAATTTCTAGCATGTTTAAGTATTTATGGACATGAACAAAAACAGGAAATATATAAATTGAGATTTATTTAATTAATATAACAAATAAGGGGGAAAGAGTCATTGAAAGGCACATTCTTCTGGAAGCTCCTGATCCTGACGACACCAGATACCAGCTGCAGACACCAGAGGATCACCTACGACCAAGAGAGCAGCTGGTATCAGTAAATAATGAAATCAGGGCAGTTTTAGTGAGCTGAACACATTACAGAATAATTTTCTCATGGGGTAGTTTCATAACTTTCTATGCAGCAGACTGTAACTTGAGCCCAGGACTCCTGGAAAGCTGCTATCCAGCATGTTTCAGTGGTTTTCCTGCTTTAACAGGTTAGATTAGCTGTTAAGCAGCTCAGCTATTTGTTGCTGATTAAAACCAGGTGTACTGAAGCAGATAAACCTCTAAAACATGCTGAATACTAGCTTTTTAGGGCCGTGGAGCCAAACCCCACAGCTAATCTAATGCCATGGCTAACGGCTACTTACCATTCAGAGCTGGTTCTGTTGGGTCGTTTCGGTAGTTTCAGGCAACTCACAAGCTCAAAACAATAAGGCTCAGGTCCGCTTGTCTCCTCCAAATAGACTTGGTCCTTTTTTTCTCGAGTG
Organism: Nothobranchius furzeri; assembly: GCF_043380555.1. Taxonomy (NCBI): domain Eukaryota; kingdom Metazoa; phylum Chordata; class Actinopteri; order Cyprinodontiformes; family Nothobranchiidae; genus Nothobranchius; species Nothobranchius furzeri. The sequence goes on along the minus strand of NC_091750.1, from coordinate 28,867,793 downwards.
TCTGGGTAAGGAGGGGGAGAAACGTCCTCCACTTCTAATAACAGCTCAGAGTGAAGGGAGCTAGCTTGTCTCGTTACCCATCGTCTTCGTCACTGCCGCGGCTCCGCCCTCTCGGTCCTCCAGGCAACGCCTACTAATGTTGCAGTTTTTAAAATTGATACGTGGGTGGAGAAGGACTCTGAGGCACACTTGACCCGCTCTTTAATAACCTCATCAGTGGCTTTGCATCATGAATGAGCTCACATGACATACCACCATCATAGGCTTGATACAGAGGACTTTAGCATGCTCAAATACATTTTGGAACTAACATGTAAACTCATACTGTCCAGGTAGAAGAGTCTCACTTTAATGCAGTATTTCCCAACCCTGGACCTCAGGGCACACTGTCCTGCATGTTTTCCATGTTGCCCTTTTAACACCAGTGTTTCCCTGCTGCCACACACCTGACTTAAATGAATGAGTGATTAACAGGCATCTGCAGCACTTGATGTCCTCCTGAGGAGGCAATGTAAATCAGACGTGCTGAAGCAGAGACATGGAAGACATGCAGGTCAGTGTGCCCTGAGGACCAGGGTTTGGAAACACGGTTCGAATGTGCCTTAGCAGTTACAAGTTCATCAGAATCATTTAAATCAGGAGTCTTGAATTCTAGTCCCTCAAACCATGTTTTAGGTGCTGCCTGCTTTAAAACACCTGATCAGCAGGTGATTAAAAGGCTGAACAGGTGATACAACCATGGAACATGTTGAATTTTTACCCTCAAAGACCAGAGTTTGAGACCCCTGATTTAGATGTTGTTGATTTCTTTTAATTGTCAGCAGGGTTTGAATTACCCAGGAGCTATGGGGAGCCCGGCTCTCCTGAATATATGACGGGTTCCCCCCGGAAGCCCTAAGCGGACACTGACTGGGACTTCTTTCAAGCCTAACCACCTTTGGTGTGAATTTCTTACCATTTCTGGAAAATTCATAATCAACATCTCACTGAAACAGAAAACTACTTGAAAAACATCCAAGAAATATGGAAGTTTTTGTTACTTTTGTTGACAAGTGTTGGGAATGTTACATTAAAAAAGTAATTAGTTATAGTTACTGATTACTTTGTCAAAAAAGTTCCTAACTGAGTTACAAGATTATAAAAGTAACTAATTACCAAGAAAAATAACTACTTAGTTACTTTTTTCATTAAAGCATGCAAGAATGACTACAATAGTGAAATATAAATGACTAATGACTGGAACATAATAAAATGTATGTCCAAATGTTTTTTATAAACATGAATAATTTAAATAAATAAGCACTTAACAGGAGGAACTACTAACAGGAACATTACAATTATCTAGACTATTAAAAGGTCACTGTGTGATATTTAACAAGACCCCAATCAGATAAAATTTAAAATTGCAAATAGAAACACCTGTAAAGGTTCCCGAGCCTTTAAATGGTCTCTCAGTCTAGTTAAATTACAGAAATGAATGTAATTTTGCACAGCATTCTAATTTTTCCAGCTACACATAATTGTGTGTTTTTAGCAGCATTTCTGTTGCTGCTAATCTAGTAACGGTTAAATAAATAAATAAAATCCTTTAAAATGACACTAGAAGAGGCACAAGCCTGATGGAGGACTTACATTTACTAACGTGGGTCAGACCCAACCACAGAAGAGCTGAAGCTGGGTGGTAAACACAGGAAGTTCTAATAACACCTGAGCTCCATGACGTCTGAGACTGATGCATCAGTGTTACAGCGGGACTAAAGACATGATCAGGAACAGGTTACAGCTGGATGATCTAGGAAGGCAGAAGATCAGGACGTCTGAGCGGTGAACAGATGAGCGGACCTTCGGGACGTCCCGCTGTTGCACCAAGAAGGGCACGGCTGCAGATCCACACTTGCAGCCGTAGATATTCATCACGTCTTCCTCGTTCTTCACGGCCGTGATGCGCTTGGATGAAAACATCTGCCTCTTTAGCTCCTGATCAGCTGATGACAGCTTCAACACACCGCGCAGCTTAACGCACGCATTTCCTTATCAGTAACAGAAACGACGTTTTGATAAAAGAAGACGGTAATTAATTAGTTTGCTTGTTACTGAAAGAAATATTTTTTTTATTAACGTGGTTATTTTAAACGGCGTTATTCCCATCACTGCTCTGTTGTGTCTACAGCATGCGGTGACAGTGAGAACACTGAAGGTCTCCGCCCACCCGGCCAATCATCATCGTGTTTGTAAGCGCGTTACCGACACCTCTCTCTCCCTGGCTGCAGCTGAAGTGTGGCGGTCAGAAAGCCTCACACTGTTGCTCAACGTTCGACAAGCACATAGTAACGCACAACCTTCTGTCCCCAGTAACGGTAACGGCATTGCAACAGTGTGAAAAGTAATTAATTAGATTATTCCGTTACCTAAAAAAGAACGCCGTTAGTGACGCTGTTATATTTAAACGGCGTTATTCCCAACACTGGCTGACAATAGTTTTTAAATTGTTAATATTTTTCTTTACATTGTAATCCTCATTACCCCAAATGCAAAATAAGATTTTCGATAGTTTTTAGTCTTTGTGCTGAAATAGTTGATGCTATAAACATGTTTCTGCCGTCGTCGTCCTCCTCCGCTTATCCGGGTCCGGGTCGCGGGGTCAGCATCCCAACTAGGGAGCTCCAGGCCGTCCTCTCCCCGGCCTTCTCCACCAGCTCCTCCGGCAGGACCACAAGGCATTCCCAGACCAGATTGGAGATGTAACCTCTCCAACGTGTCCTGGGTCGACCCGGGGGGCCTCCTGCCGGCAGGACATGCCCGGAACACCTCCCCAGGGAGGCGCCCAGGAGGCATCCTGACCAGATGCCCAAACCACCTCAGCTGGCTCCTTTTGATCCGGAGGAGCAGCGGTTCTACTCCGAGTCCCTCCCGAATGTCCGAGCTCCTCACCCTATCTCTAAGGCTGAGCCCGGCCACCCTACGGAGGAAACTCATTTCGGCCGCTTGTATCCGCGATCTCGTTCTTTCGGTCATTACCCAAAGCTCATGCCCATAGGTGAGGGTTGGGACGTAGATCGACCGGTAAATCGAGAGCCTGGCTTTCTGGCTCAGCTCCCTCTTCCCCACGACAGATCGGCTCAGCGTCCGCATCACTGCAGACGCTGAACCGATCCGCCTGTCGATCTCCCGATCCCTCCTACCCTCATTCGTGAACAAGACCCCGAGATACTTAAACTCCTCCACTTGAGGTAGGACCTCTCTCCCGACCCGGAGTTGGCAAGCCACCCTTTTCCGGTCCACAACCATATTTCTGCATTATTGTTAAAAGAAATTTCTGTGTACACACGTGCCAGTATAAATATTTCTACCCTAGCTTGTTGAAAACATGCTGATAGAGTCACATTTTATGTGCTGCCAATAATTTCAGTCAGGTTAAATGGATGTCTTCCTGCATCCTTTTCTAACTTCTTTGTAGTATGTTGTTATATAAGACGGCCTCAGAAGGCTTCAATTTGAGAAAGTTTTAAGTAGTTTTGAAGTTTGTGAAGATTTCAGCTTCCCGTTAACCTTACTTTAGTCTGCCAACTTGCATGATGAAAGGTTATATGAAAGTCTGCAGAGCTTATGCTCAGCATTCAGGCTTTGACTTCATTACTCCGCACTAAGAAACCCCAGGCTCCAGACAGCATGGACCGGGGAATGATGACGATAGCTTCCACACCTTCGGGAGCAAAGGCTCTGGGGCCTCATTTATCAAGCTTGCTTAAGCACAAAACGGGGTCGGAAAACTGCGTAAGCAACTTTCCACGCAAACAGTGCGGATAAATGTGCGCAACTTTAAGTTGACTAAGGACCTGGCTTACGCGCATTTTGGACATGGAGAGCACCTGCATTGCTGCTGCTGAGAAGGATGAAATTGTGAAATCCTGCAGTAGTATCGCTTGTACTACTTCGGGACAAGTTTTTCTGGGTGAATGTGAAATCGGGAGGAGAAAGTGTTGTTCAGCAGGTGGGGGAGGTGTGTTCCTAAATGTTTCTGTCCTGGACTCTAGTGTTTTCTGGCATGCACTCGCCTCATCTGGAGATCTCTCTCTCTCCAGAGGTCAGGCTTGGGGCCTTGGTTGACCCCCACCTTCACGTTTCTGTTCACGTGCTTGTAACTATGTTTATTTATTTAGCAGACGCTTTTATCCAAAGCGACTTACAATTCATAACCTATAGAGCATGTTGTGATCTGTGGGGGAAACCGAAGTACCCGGAGGAAACCCACGCATGCATGGGGAGAACACGCAACTCCACGCATACATCAGAGGCATAACAGAAAAAATAAGAGCAACAATGAAAAATCACAACATAAACACACCAACAAAACCATACACAACAGTTAGAAACAGACTAGTGCACCCGAAAGACAAAATATCAGCTGGACTTAAATGTGGAGTCATTTACGAAATCCCATGCAAACTCTGCAATAAAACATACATAGGAGAAACCGGACGCCAACTCAACACACGAACAATAGAACATAGAAAGGAGTGGCAAGTCAAAAACACACAAGAGCAGCAAAACAAGAAGCAGAAAGCACAATAAAGAAGTCAGTCGTAACAGATCACTGCATAAAAGAAAACCATGTAATGGACTGGGACAACACAAGGATCATAAACACCGAACAACAAAAATACAAAAGATGGATAAAAGAAGCTGTCGAGATAAGGAGACGTGGATGTGGGACCATGAACAGGGACGATGGAGTTTACTCATTGGATCGTGCATGGGATTGCATCGTTGGAGAGGGGAGAGCAGATAAACGGAGAAGGAAGTGACGTCACCATCAGCATCCGACTGAGGAAGTTTGCAGCCGCAAACGAAACGTAGCGGGAAAACAGGTAAACAAAACTACTCTGTGTTTTAAAAAAAGAACTACAGCATGGAATTAGAGATACGACACAGCAAGAACACACCTAAGATGTTCTCAAGTTTGGTTTGGTTTATCTTTTATTACTTAAATGAGTCGCATTTCAGGAGGGAGTTGTCAGGTATTTTGATGTATTACTATTTAAATGCTCCTGTTTAAGAAATCAGATGTTAATAAGAAAGCCACAAAGTTCATTCTCCTTTCCTCATAGCTGTGGAATTCCAGAACTGCGCTGCTCTGGGTGGCTGCATGTTGGAGTAGCTCTGTTGACTATATGTAAGTTTTGCCTTTTCTTGGACATTTTTTCTTCTAGTTTCTCAAGAAAAACTGTATTTTTTTGGACATTTTACTTTCTGGTGATGTGAAGCTTGGAGGATTTTTACTGCTATTTTTTCACTTTTTGAGCATTTGTTATTATGTGTAACCATGGCACCAAGCTGGTTTACAATCGAGAGCAGCTGATTAACATTGGAAAGGCTGAAATAATACCTCAACTGAAGCCACAAATACCGAATGAGCTAAAACGCAAGAAGCGTGAGTGCAGAGCGGGAGCAAAACGGAGACAGAGAAAGAGGAAATTCAAACCATCTCTTCTATCGATCATAATGGGCAATGTGAGATCACTGGCCAACAAGATGGATGAACTCCAAGGCCTTTCAAGCACTCATCCAGAGTATCGGCAGTGCAGTGTTGTGTTTCACAGACGTGGCTGCAGGACCATTTCCCCGATTCCAGCGTCTCTCTGCCAGGATTCCTGACTGTACGAGCAAACAGAGATCTGAAGAGGAGCGGGAAAAGAAAAGGAGGTGGAGTGGCAGTGATTGTCAACAACAGATGGTGCCATCCAGGTCATGTTTCAGTGAAATGTCGTCTCTGCGGCCCAGATGTTGAACTCTTGGCAGTAAGTTGTTGCCCATATTATTTGCCAAGAGAGTTCACCACTGTTGTCTTGGAAACTGTTTATGTTCCACCTTCAGCCATTGCTGAATGTGCATGTGATGCCATCAGTTCCATTGTTGCTAAGCTACAAACCCAGCACCCCAATGCATTTGTGGCTATATCTGGTGATTTTAATCATGCCTCGCTCTCTGCTACACTTCCAACATTTCAACTTCAACCTCAGCCTGGCCCAGGAGAAGGTTCTAGTCCTGTGGAAAACATCCTGCCTTGTTCCAGTTCTAAAGAAAACTCGCCCAAATCCCACATCTTGAAGGTCCTGGAGAGACTCCTGTTGGTCCACCTGAATAAGCAAACTGGGACATATCAGGACCTGCTGCAGTTTGCTTATCGCCATGGAGTTGGAGTTGAAGATGCCATCCACCAGCTGCTTCAACCAATCCACTGTGATCTGGACAAAGCAGGCAGCACTGTCAGGGTCATGTTCTTTGATTTCTCCAGTGCATTTAACACAATCCAGCCTGATGTACTTTGCCAGAAACTCCAGAAGACACGGGTGGGGGCCTCAACTATCGCCTGGATTAAAGACTACCTGACAAACAGACCACAGTTTGTGAGGCTGAAGAACTGCTCATCAAACCAGGCCATCAGTAACGTTGGAGCACCACAGGGGACTGTACTCTCACCATTCCTTTTCATCCTGTACACCTCAGACTTCCAGTACAAATCAGAGACCTGTCAACTACAGAAATACTCAAATGACTCTGCAGTCGTTGGGTGTATCAGAGATGGACGGGAAGCTGAGTACAGAGAGCTGGTGGAGCGCTTTGTGGCATGGTGTGGAAACAATCATCTAACCTTGAACGTGAACAAAACAAAGGAGATGATTTTAGACTTCAGATGAAACAGGGTGGAGTCAAACACTGTTTCCATCATGGGAGAAGAAGTGGAGGTGGCTGAGGAATACAAATGCCTTGGAGTTCACCTGGACAACAGACTGGACTGGAGAAAGAACAGCGAAGCCGTTTACAAGAAGGGACACAGCAGACTGCACTTCTTGAGGACGCTTAGGTCCTTTAATGTCTGTAGCAAGATGCTGCAGATCTTCTACAAGTCTGTTGTTAAGAGTGTAATCTCTTCAGCCATCGTCTGTTGGGGTAGCAGCATCAGAAGCAGGGACCTGAAAAGGCTCAACAGCCTAATAAAAAAGGCTGGTTCTGTTCTGGGGACGACTGTGGAACCGCTGGAGGAGATCATGCAAAGAAGGATTCTCCAGAGAATCAAGAAAATGATGGACAACCCTGAGCATTCTCTTCACAAGACTGTCCGACAACGGAAGAGTGTCTTCAGTCAGAGGCTTCTTCAGTTTGGCTGCAACACTGACCGCTACTGGAGATCCTTCCTGCCAACAGCCATTGTAATATACAACAACTCTTTGATGACTTGATTATTATTATTCTGAGCTACTACAGCAATCAGTTTCCCTCTGGGATTAATAAAGTATTTTTGAATTGAATTGAATTGAATGCGGCCCTGATGTTTATCTGTATGGGGGTTGGAGAGTAGCCTGCCTAACAGGTATCCCTGGCAACTGAGTTTCTGGCTGTCAGTCATAAATTAAGACTTGCTTTGGGAAGGCCCTGCTTGGCAACAGGAAAAGCTAGAGGCACCCCTGTAACATGAGACTTCCTTTTTACAAGGTCCAACCTTAGATAGAAGCAACAGTGTTTATTGGTTAAAGTGTGGACAGTGAGGGATCTCCTTTGTCTCTGTATGCCTGTGTTTCAATAAAACCATCTGTGATGCAGAGAACACGCCAGAGTTGATCGGACGGGGACCTAACAGGCTTCCGGCCTGTCTCTCTCCGCTGTCTCCTCACAGCATAAAACCTACTGACTTCTTCTCCTGTGTGTGGTTTCATTTCAGGGTTCATTTCAGGGTTAAGTTTCAGGATTTAAAAAAAACCAACACACTTCCTTTCATTTCTCCACCTCACCCACAGGTACCTCAATTTCTGTTTCTGTGAAATAGCGCTTCCTTGATTTGCCTTGATCTACGGCCGCCATCGTCATTGGCGGAGAGCTGCAACAGCCGGCTCATGTGTATGCATGAGATTCACAAGGCACTTTGCATTGACTATTTATGGCAGTAAGTGGGCATGGTGAGGGCGGGATGTGACTAAAATTCAGCTGAGAAACATTCTCGTTAGTCTCCGATTTATGAAGCGGAGATGGCGTGCAGCTGTGCGTACTCCATGTTTGATAGATCACAAACCTGCTTGGCGTAAGTACATTTTTTTGCTGAGCTTAAGTACGGTTTTAGTAAGGATTCTACGCCATGTTTGATAAATGAGACCCCTGGTTATGAAATGTGTCGTGATAGAACAGCGGTGGAATCCATTTCAGTCACGGAAGTGATTCACTTGCGTCACAGAGTCTTATTTTGAAATGTCCTGTGCTGAAGATACACATTTATCTACAGCGGCTGAGCAGCCTCAGGTGTAACAATGTTTGCATGATTAATAATTCTGTAGAAGGTGCAAATATGAAGTTTTGATCAAATGCTTAACACAGAACATTAAAAAAGTTCTAATTAACACAAACAAAGGTGATAGCTTGGGAAGCATTGTTAAAGCCTGAATAAATTCCACTTCACTTCCACTCTCCTCCCTTACCCTCTGTCTCCAAGAAGTCCATTCTTGGTTCACTTCCAACTTTCTCAAACTGAACAGTTCTAAAACTGAAGTACTCCTGGTAGGCACACCTCATGTCCTCTCCAGATCTAACAGTTTCCCCATCTCTATTGATAACTCATGATCAACTCAATTTCATGATCTGGGTGTGTCTGACCACAAGGCTATTGTCTTGGACTTGACTGTACCGAACATCTACTCTAAACCAAAGCGCCAAATTAGTTTCAGAAACTTGAGAAATATAGAACAGTCTCTTTTTCCAGATCAGCCCCATGGTTTACAGATGAGCTCCACAGACTGAAGACAGCTGGTCGTGCCCTTGAAAGAAAAATATATTCCTATAGGTCTTGCTGTACATAAGCAAGCCTATCGGGATCATCAAAAAAATTATTCCAAAGCTCTGGCAGTGGCTAGATCAAAGTTCTACTCCCACAAAATATGCAATAATTCTAAAAATTCAAAATTGTAGTTTTCCATAATCAGCAACTTACTAGAACTTTAATCTTCAATAAGCAGTGTGAATACAGTGGAGCAGTGTAATAAGTTTATGACTTTTTTCTGACAAAGTAGAGTCCATATGATCTGCCATTTGTACAAATTCACTCACTCCAGTTCAAATCAAATTCTCAGACTTGGCCAGACAACTCAGTAACTTCACATATACCACACAGAGAGAAGTGGAGGGAATTATACAACGGATGAATTCCTCCTTGAACCATCACCTTATCGTGGTGGAGGAGTTTTAGTGCCCTAATGATCCTAGGAGCTATGTTGTCTGGGGCACTTTATGCCCATGGTAGGGTCTCCCATGACAAATTGGTCTTAGGTGAAGGGTGAGACAAAGAACGGTTCAGAGGATCTTTCATGGATGTACAAGCAAAGAGTCGGAGTACCCGGCCCGGAGGGTTACCGGGGTCCCACCCTGAAGCTTGGCCTGGAGTTGGGGCCTGTGAGCGAGAGCCTGGTGGCTGGGCTTTTGCCCATGGGGCCCGGCCGGGCCCAGCCCAAACCGGATACATGGGCTCATCCAACTGTGGACCCACCACCCGCAGGAGGAACAGGAAGGGTCCAGTGCAGTGTGGATCGGGTGGCAGACCGTGGGGGGAGCCTTGGCGGTCCGATCCCTGGACAAGGAAACTGGTTTTTGGGACAAGGAACGTCACCTCACTGGTGGGAAAGGAGCAGGAGCTTGTGGCAGAGGTTGAGCGATACCGGCTAGATATAGTCGGACTCACCTCGACACATAGCATTGGCTCTGGAACCCAAGTCCTCGAGAGGGGTTGGACACTCTCTGTCTTTGCTGGAGTTGCACCAGGTGAGAGGCGGAGAGCTGGGGTTGGCTTTTTGTTAGCCCCAAGACTCTCTGCCTGTGTGTTGGGGTTTACCCCGGGGGACGAGAGGGTAGCTTCCCTGCGCCTTCGGGTCGGGGAACAGGTCCTGACGGTTGTTTGTGCTTATGGGCCAAATATCAGTTCAGAGTACCCACCCTTTTTGGAGTCCCTGGGACGAGTGCTAGATAGTGCTCCATCAGGGGACTCCATTGTCCTGCTGGGGGACAATGGAGTCCCCTGATGGAGTCCTCTGGTCCGGGAACGCCTTGGGGCCCTGCCAGAGGAGCTGGTGGACGTGGCCGGGGAGAGGACGGTCTGGAGCTCCCTGGTTGGGATGCTGCCCCTGCGACCCGGACCTGGATAAGCGGAGGAAGACGATGACGACAATGAATTCCCCAACATGCTCCCTAGATCCTCTCCCAACATCTTTAATAAAAATAAACCTCCCCACCATCTGTCCACTCATCACTACAATAATAAATTATTCATTAAAATCAGGCATTGTTCCAGCTGACCTTAAAACTGTTCTCATTCGTCCTCATCTAAAAAAAAATCATCATCGCTAGACAAAGATGATTTGGTTAACTACAGACCAATTTCAAACCTACAATTTCTGTCAAAAATTCTGGAAAAAAGGTTACTTCTCAGCTTCATGAACATCTACAGACATCAGGTGTATGAAACCTTCCAATCTGGTTTTCACTCTGCACACAGTACGGAGACGGCACTAGTCAGAGTTAGGGTTGTCACGGTAACCGGTATAGCGGTAAACCACGGTAAAAAAGTTGACAATAAAAATAACCGTCCAGTTTTTAAAAAACTATATTATCTCGGTGGGTTTACCGTGGCCGCGGTTTCGGCGCGATGACCCTTACCAGCCACCGTCGCTTCAGCTGAAGTTCCCGCGGCGCACACACGCACTTTTTAGTTTGCAACGGCACCAAAACTTTGAAGCTGAAATAATGGCCGAAGGAGGAGACGGCAGCGCCCAGGACATCCATCAGCCCTCAAAGAAGACTAAATCGGAAGTATGGGCATATTTTGGATTTCTGAAAAACGCTGAGGGACAGTTAATAGAAGACGGCTATCCCGTTTGCAGAACGTGCAGGAAGCAAGTGTCTGCAAAAGGCAGCAACACTTCGAATCTAATGGCACATCTGCGTGACCATCACCCACGTCTCTACAGCCAGTGCAAGGTAAGATAACATTAGCATTTTAGCTTAAATGCATGACGTGAGGACTTTTGGTTGAGGGAGAATGCAACGAGTCACTATAGACCACAGCCGCAGCGCCCTCTGCCAGCATTTAAACCGTGTCACGGACACCCTGTTGCTGGATGAAGCATCTTATTTGTTGATGATGAAGAGAAATATAAATTAGTTCCTTGTCATTGATTTGTTTACTTATTCAATGCCATTTATACTTGAACATTTGGATTTGATTACATAGTGTAGTAGTTATTTTAGTAATTTGTTTAAAGTGGCTATTTGTTTTAAATACATATTTTTTAAGGTTGACTTGTACAGTGCTCAAGTCAAGTGTGGACTGGAGTTTTAGATTTTCATTTTGATAATGAAGAAAACAAGTATATGAGAAAACAAGTGGTGTTTCTTTGATTTGTTTACATATTGTTTATGTTTCGAATGTTTGGATTTGTATCATTTAAACCTGCACTGACTACTGTAACATGTTCCAGAAAAATAAGCTATTTGTTCCTTTACTTGTGAAAAGTTGCACTTTTGCTAAGGCTTTGTGTTATTTTAGGTTTAATAAACATTGTTAAACCTTTTCAGAACTATTTCAGTTTGTGTAGAACAGGACTATCAATGCTTTCTGAACATATGCAACACCGTTTAAAAAATACCGCGATAATACCGAAAACCGCGATAATTTTGGTCACAATAACCGTGAGGTTACATTTTCATACCGTGACAACCCTAGTCAGAGTCAATGATGATTTACTTGTGGCTGATGACCAGGGCTCTCTGTCTCACTCCTTGTTCTTTTAGACCTAACTGCCGCCTTCGACACTGTGGACCATGATATTCTCCATCGGCTTCAGACCAAAGTTGGACTGACTGGAACCGTTTTCCAGTGGTTCCAGTCGTATCTCACTGGGAGAACTGAATATGTGGCTTTGGGGGAGACACGATCATCACCCCACAACCTTACTTGTGGGGTCCCCCAGGGATCCGTTCTTGGCCCAATTCTCTTTATTATATATGTGCTCCCACTTGGGGATATTTTTAGAAATTTTGGGATATCCTTCCATTCTTAGACTGATGATACACAGCTTTATCTCAAAATTGATTCAGTTTCCTCATCATCTACACTTTCTGCTCTTAGTGCATGTGTGGATGCGACAAAGGCATGGATGTCTGAAAATTTTCTCCAGCTAAACAGCAGCGAAACAGAGGTACTGCTCATTGGTACTCCTCATCAGGTAAAATCTTCTAACCTAAAAAATATTACCATATTAGGTAGTAACATAACATTTTCTACATCTACCACTAATCTCGGAATCAAACTGGACCACCATTGATCACTTGAAAATCATGTCCGTCACCTTTCTAAAGTATAATTTTTCCATCTAAAAACATAGCAAGACTTCGCTCGTTTCTTACCCAATCAGATGCTGAGAAGTTGATCCATGCCTTTGTGTCGTCTAGGCTAGACTACTGCAATTCTTTACTCACTGGAATCTCTAGTGGATGCCTACAGAAGCGTCAGCACATCCAGAACTGTATTGCCAGAATTGTGACAAGGGGTCACAAATATGACCACAACACACCTGTATTTAAGTCCCAAACTAGGTCTCCTTACCTATCAGTGTATCCATGGAAATGCTCCTGTTAATCTTAAAGAGCTCCTTACTATCCACATCACCTCAAGAAATCTTCGCTCTAAAAATTCTCAATTCCCGCAACAGCCCAGAACAAAACTTCATTCCATGGGAGATCGACCTTTTCATCCAGCAGCCCCATGTGTTACAGGCCTTTGAAGGATCTGTATTTAAGCAGAGAACCAAAAGAAAGACTCATGCGATGTCGTCTGTCGGCAGGCAGGTTCTTGTCTCTTTATTAACAGAAAATCTCTAATTTCCCATTTTGTTCCATTTCACAATTTTCCTTCCTAAACATACAACCATTCCAATGTTAATATCCCAACACTTGTTTTTCTAAAGAAAATAAAATGTCTCTCCTGATAAATTCCTTTCATTTTTCTTTTTGACTAGAGTAATTCACTTAACTCTGTTCTTTTGTAGCTCTGAACACAAGCTACACATGAAGCACATCAAATGCTACTTTACCTGCTCATTCAACAATTAAACAATATTCCAAAAACACATAACATCTCGTTACAGCATCTATGTTAATAACCACTTTCTATAAGGACACATTTGAAAAACACACAGAACCCTATCAACATATAATACTTTCGGTAAAGATCTAATTATTAAAGTAACACTAATCCTGGAGCCACGTTGTAACTAAATTAAATACACGGAGGTCCGCCATCTTTACCCAATACACACCCATGCTAAATTTCCTTCAATTATGCAGCACACAATCCATGTTCTTTCACAACCTCAAACTTATATTTCTGTACATACAAATTACCACATACAACTTAAAAGGAGTTTTGAAAACTGTGTGAGTGCAGCCGAGTCTAAAATACTCATGATACTGACCTGTATTTAAGCAGAGAACCAAAAGAAAGACTCATGCGATGTAGTCTGTCGGCAGGCAGGTTCTTGTCTGAGCTCCGAGCAGACCACACCCTGGACTCACCTTGGGAAGAACTCCCTCTACTGGTGAACTATAAAACTGCAGTTACCCCAAAACTGGAAACCTAGTGTTTTATAATTGGAGACGGGACCTTCTTGCTTAAATAAAATATATATCTTTAAACCTATAATGTGATAAACCGCATAAGGGTATCACACATGCCTGTGGAACACTCCCTGAAACACTGAGAGCACCTCAAAATGTTTTAAAAAACATCTGAAGACATTTTTATTTACACAAGCTTTTCCAAACTGATTATTGCTGTTGTTTTACCATGTGTTAACTTAGCATTGTATGGTTTTACGTATTTTTTATTTTGTTTTTATTGATTGTTTTTTAAAATGTTCCTTACATTTTTTCTGATTTCCTACTGTAGCACTTTGAGATTTCACTGAAATGTAAAGTGCGTTACAAATAAAATGTATTATTATTATTATTATTATTAACTCAGCAGTTACCCCCTCCCCTCATGTTGAGTCTGGGTGTCGTCCTCAACAGCACACTTTCTTTTCAATCTCACATCAACAATGTTACCCGGTCTGCTTATTTTCACTTGGGTCACATCTCCCGCCTCCGTCCATCACTTACTCCCTCCACTACTGCCATCCTTGTCCACAGCCTCGTCATTTCCAGGATTGATTGTTGCAACTCACTTCTCTTTGGTCTCCCCAGCAAATCCCTCCATAAACTGCAGCTTTTCCAGAATGCTGCAGCACGTGTCATCACTAGGACTCCCCATCATCTCATCACATCACCCCCATCCTGCAACAACTTCATTGGCTGCTCATTCAACAGAGAATCAGCTTCAAAATTCTGCTCATCGCATTCAAAGCTCCTCATAACCTGGCTCCATCCTACATTTCTGATCTCATTCACATCACCACTCCTGTCCGCGTTCTTCGTTCCTCTACTGCTCCTCAACTCTCGGCTCCCTCCGCTCGCCTTGTCACCATGGGGAGTAGAGCATTCAGCCGCTCTGCTCACCACCTCTGGAATTCTCTTCCCCCTGATCTACGCACCTCCCACTCTCTCGCACTTTTTAAATCAAAACTCAAAACCCGTCTCTTCACAAAGGCTTTTACCACATAGTTTTAATACATTGTTTTAAATTTTAGCATCCTAGTGTTTTTAAATATTTCTGTACTGTTTATCATGTTTTATTATTTTTCCTCGTTGTAAAGTGTCCTTGGGTGTCCTGAGAGGCACTGTTAAAATAACATGTATTATTATTATTATTATTATTATTATTATTATTATTATTACTACTACTCTAGAAACGAGTCTGTTCTTTACAGCTTGGTGAGTGCAGTAACCATTTCAGGCTAATATCTGAAATGAGTGGAAACAGAGATATTGATCTCAACGCTGTGGATCGAGTTGGCATGAAATGAGCTGTCAGTCACAGAAATACGAAACTCTTGTTCTCATATTTGATGCACATGTGTCAGTATTTACTTTGGACCTGTGGTGTCTCTGCATTTGGGGCAATTAGGCCCCTATAGTTACCCAGCAGTGGCGGCTGGTGGATTTATTTTTGGCTGTGTGCATTTTTGCGTCCGTTTTTCAGATGTGCTAACCACATGTAACCACGAGGGGACGCCAAATTACCAATCCTATGCATCACACTCATTGAACGCGATGGACCCAGTACCAGGTCCACAAGCACTTCCAGCAACAAAGCTGTTCCAGAACCATGCTTAACATTCACCAATAAAATCAAACTGCACACGTACTTAACGGGAAGAGGCTTAGCTAAACGATAGAATCCACATTTTCTACGTCAACACCCAATGACAAAAATCCAGGTGTATTCATTTTTGGGCCTGGAGGGCCGGTATCCAGCACGTTTTAGTTTTAACTCCATTTCAACACACCTGATTTCAATCATCAGGTGATCAACAAGGTTCTGCAGAGCCCGATGAACTGCTGCACAGGTGATTCAACCACTGAAACAAGTGTGCTGGAACAGAGAAACCACTAAAAGGTGACGTTTACCAGCCCTCCGGAATTGAATACCCCTGGAATAAGCCACTAAATGAAAAGCATAACAAAGCTAATTTCATGAAGTCAAAAAGGTAAATTCAGTCTTGCCTTTGCTGGTTTATGTTCATAATAATTTGTGTTACTGTAAAAAACATCCACTTGGTTTGTGTAATGATATGTCCCGTCACACTGAGCTGATTCTTGACTGTTTTGGGCTTTTTTACTCGCTGATGAGTGTTAGCAAATGTCCAACGCTACATTCCATAATTTTTCTGTTCTTCATAATTACAAAAAATATATATCAGGCGTACTCAGCAGCTCTACAACAAACAAAGAATAGTAAACTAAAGAAAAAAAAAAAAAAAAAAAAAAAAGAATGGTGAAGAGCTTCCGGTTAACAGCCTGAGCGGAGACTTTAAACTTCTGCTAATGTTATGGTCACAACCCTCTGTGCCCAAAGGCTCTCCTATTCTTTGTATTGGAGGGGAATCCAGCTCGCATGCACCAGTTATAGCGTAAGACTTAGGTTAAAATAGCTTCATTGACAATTCGGTCATGGGAAAAATGTGAGAGAACATTTTAAAAATACACTTGAATGCAGATTATACTCAGCACTTACAGTCTGTAAGATGTATAGATCATTCTGTTTAATTTTCACGTTATTTTTTAAATATATTTGATACCTTCTTCCTCTTCCTGTGAGACTGGTGGGGTGGCGCCCTTGTGCTCCCTATGGACGAGCCACTACTGTCAACTAAAATACAAGTTACCATAGGGGGAAGATGGCCACATAAGCTATTTGTCTATTCAAGAAACTAGGGCAAGTAACATACTTGGTCCTATTGGTTGCAAGACCAAGTAGCGTATTTGGCCACGTGATCATAGTTACTTAACTTACCATTCAAGTAACTGGAAATGATGACAAGTCCAAGGTCTACCTTCATTTATCAACTGTATATTTAGCCAAGTAACTTAAGAAGCCTAGTTACTGGAGCATCAGCATACTTCTGTTGACCTCTGTTTGATGCTAAAGTATCAGAGGCTACGCTTAATTACCTCAGAGGTCACATGATCACTGTTCAAAAAAGTACATACCACTTGAAGACATATTGGTGTTGCCATGCTAGAGATGCCACTCCTTTGGAAAATCAAATAATCCAACTATTCAGCATTCGGTGGATTGAGTGAAAGACAATGTTATCTTCCTAATTATATTTGCACCTCGGGCTCTCATTATACCTCAAGTGCTGTACATAATGAGCCAACATCTTAAATAAGTAAAGGTGATACTGCTATTGATTAGAAACAGAAGGCCTGAGGCAAACTATCAGTCATAGAAAATGTACTTCTGACTTCATGTTTAATGTGCATGCTGCGCGGTCTCATAGCCTCATTACTCAATATCCTCAAATAACTCGAACAGAAAGAAATTCAATTCATTACACTTTAACTAACGTTGTGTGCAAAAGGGTCCCATTAATACAGCCGGGGTAAAACATTGTCTCCTTCTTGTTTTAGTGCAGAAATAACAAGGTCAGTGGTCTGAGCCCAAAATATGACAATGTTAGAATCCTAAGGATTAGATTTTTTAAAGTCGACCAAAAGGCCTTAAAGATGACCAAGAAGAAGCTCTGCAGAGTAAACTTTTATGGCCTTGTGTCAACAGGTGAACCCAAAGTGATTATGAGTGAGTGATTTATTGGTTGTGAGATCATGTGGGGCAGGAAGGAGCAGAGCTATACACTCCTGTGGTAATGGCAACCCTTAAGGGCACTTAGGAAATGAGTCTGCTTGTAAGGGCAACGATTAAACGTCTTGTCTTTGCTCCACAATCAGACCAGATTCCCATTATGCAAAGAATACTTCATCCATTTTGTTTTACAATCACGAAACTTTATTAAATTCTCTCCAGAAAATTACTAATGTATGCTGAAGGATTCATGGCTTTGACGCTGACACATGAAGATGACGAGTTTGGCTGATGATTTTTGACATTTTTGGTCAGATTGGTATTCAAATGTTGCATATGTCTTAAAATAGATCAGTTAGAGAATAGTAAGTGTTTCTTCAGACTTTTCAGTTTAACTATAACTTTAACTCCATCAGCTTATCCAAGGTCAGGTCGTAGAGCTAACAGGCAGTGCTAAGCCAAACGCTGCAAAGTTCAGCTGCAATACACAGACTTCTACATAAAGGCCAATTTTACACCATTGTCAAACGTTACTTAAATCGTGTTCACATAAAATGGTGCAGAGTGATTCCTCTTTACATGTTTCCCCAAACTAACGCCTGATTCACACCGAGTGCAGAACGGATACGGTCCAGACTCGTACCACAAGTCATTCACTTACAGTGTAGCTCGTGCTGAACGTTTCTGGACATTTGCTCCCACTAGAGCAGCAAGGGATTAGAATTTTGACGTGTTTAAAGATATACCTGTAAAAATAACGTGAGCCTGTGAACTTCTCAGTCATTAAAGGTGCATGAAGTAGGAACTGATGTGTGTGTGTGTGTGTGGTGGTGGGGGGGGGGGGGTGCCCTGAAATCTTTTTCCACACATTAATCTCCATTTTCATGGGAAATCAGATTTGCAGTTAATTAATCTGATTACCATAACACTCTGGGGTTTCTGCAATCGGCATTCATTAAAAGTGAGGCAGCAAACTTTGGTACAGTTAAAGAAATACTTTGCAACGTTTTCATATTTTTCAATCATTTTCTTGAGCCAGTATGTGCTAAAATGACTCTTTACCAGTGTTGGGAATGTTACTTTTAAAAAGTAAATAGTTACTGATTATTTTGTCAAAAAAAGTTACTCAGTTACTTAACGAGTTACAAGATTATAAAAGTAACTAATTACCAAGAAAAATAACTATTTTATTACTTTTTTTCAATAAAGAATGCAAGAAAAATGGGTTCCCCTCTTAATTAAATGTACTTAATTTATAAATTACTACAATACTGAAATATAAATGAGCGGTGAACAGGTGAGCGGACCTTCGAGACGTCCCAGTGTCACGCCAAAAAGGGCATGGCTGCAGATTCACGCCTGCAGCTGTAGACTATTCATCACGTCTTCCTCGAGTTTGGATGAAAACATCCACCTTTTTAGCCCCAATCAGCTGATGACATCCTCAACACACCGCACTGCTGAATTAGTAACCCAGGGTTTCCCTTACATAGGCGTAGCCGTGGCGGCCCGCCATGGCTGAAATCCCACCGCCACGCCTACAAGATCCCAATTTTTTTTTCTTTTATTTTTGGGCATTGTTTCCCGAAGAAGCAGCGGGAACTACTTTGTTGTAGCTTGTGATGACAGCCGGCGGCAGCAAGGAGGAGCAGGCAGGGCAAGGTGGTTACAGCATAAGTTACTGAGTTTAAAATTAGAAAGGTAGCGGTGGATATAATGCTTTTACGTTTACATGTTCCAATAGCATTAAGATAAACGAGTGTTGACGATCTTGACAGGGTTTCCTCCAGTGCTTATTAGGCCAGGTTCTCCTCCCCCCATCAGGCTAATCATCACTTATTCATGCAAAATGTATTTTTTCATGTCTGACTTTAACCACATCTAATACTGTATTACGGCGTGAGCGCAACAGCGACAACTTAAGATCGATGTGTGAGCAGCCTGAGAGGTCGGGTGTTTTCATCTGAACCCTTAAAACCTCCAGCAGGCTACGCTGCACTATTGACGTGTTAGCGCGCGGCGCTAACAACTTAGCGACGTGAGATGTCTCGGAGAAAGCGTAAAAACACGTTGAACGCTTCTTCTGAAGCGGGAAAATAACACCTCTTCTTAAGCAGAGCACGGCCGAGCCGGACTGAGCTCGATAACATTGACCCAGCACAGCCACTGGGTCGTTGGAGCTGCCCCGTAACTGCCTGATGGAAAACCAGCGGGTTTCATCAGACTCGTAAAGTTTCTTGTTTTTGCTGGCCCTACCGCCACAGCTGGAAAAATTCCTAGGCGAAACATTGGTAACCCACGCATTTTCTTGTCAGTAACGGAAACAGCATTATGATAAAAGAAGACAGTACTTATTTAGATTAGTCAAAGTCCCATTAGTTGTCACACACACTGATGTGTGTGCGAAATTTGCTCTCCGCATTTGACCCATATCCCCTGGGGGACCGGTGAGCTGCAGACACAGTTGCGCTCGGGAACCGTTTGGTGGTTTAACCAACCAATCCAACCCCTTAAAGCCGAGTGTGTTTCTCATTGCCAAGGAACCTTGCCTTGATGCCTTGGCCCCGCCCCAGTTGCCTAGAAGATACGTCATCGGGAGCCACCAAGACTTGTTCCAATGTTCATGTTCTACCGAGGCGTGTGTTCTCCGTTTGTTAGCCGTTTATCTAGCTGAGTGAGGACACACTGGAGGTGTATTGTAGCCTAGCCTTGGTCAAAAATTACCCAGAATACACCGCGGCATTTTCAAAAGGATGGTGGATAAGAAGCCGGCAGCTACTTCTGGGACAATTTTCAAGTTTAAAAGTAAGTCAACTAATTTAAAATGTTTTTTTTAGCTCCAAAGAAGTTATCTAGGGTTGGTTAGTTGCAGCTGGCTAGCGGGTAGTAACTCACTTATATTTTTAATTTAATAAACATATACACAATTTAAAAAGTAAAAGGCTCGTTATATATTTATATTGAAACTAATACCTATAAAAATAACGTTGACTCCCATGCCACATGACGGTACGTGACCGCCGTGGAAGCCGCGGTCACGTAATGCAAGTCTGTTCCATTCTTTGACCAAGGAAGGGCAGTGTCGTATGCAAGGCGCCTGGCATCGCAAGACATCACCTCATAAGGCCAGGTGCCTTGACATTGAGAAACACCCCGAGTGTCAAGCAGGGAGGCATTGGGTCCCATTTTTTCAAAGTCTTTGGTATGACCCGACCAGGAATCGAACCCTGATCTCCCAGTCTCAGGGCGGACACTCTACCACTAGGCCACTGAGCTGGTCCAGAAAAATACCTTTTTTTTTATTTCTTTAGTAATGCTGTTATTTTAAATGGCGTCATTCCCATCACTGCTCTTTGCAGGGTTAGTGAAATGTTACTCAGACCCCTACCGCCACCTGTGGCCAGAAAACGCATTTGCAACTTTAGACTCAACAATTGAGCTGACATACCTGGTGCTGCAGTCTGCTTCCAGCACATTTCCTGCATGTTTTAGATCATGCAGATTTTTTATTTAGTGATGAACAGCTCCTGTAGGCATTAAGAAAGGCCAGGGACAAATTTCAGCTGTTGGATTAAGGTGATAAAAAAATGAAAGAGTCGTGAAGAGATAAGTTTCAATTTAGTTTTAACCACAGAATTAAAAGCGGATGCTAGGACATGCTAAAAGCAAGTAAAACTGCCAAGTGTGCCATTAACATTTCAGTTGTTATTTTGGTCCCTGGTGTATTCCACATAGCATTTTTCACAGGAATGTGCATGAGTGATTGGAGAAATAAAAATAAATCACTCATTATTTTTAATAGATTAAACATGTCATGTCAGTGTGCTGTTGGAATATATAAATCCTCTAGGTCTGAAAAAAGAGTAAAATAAGTTCAATGAAACGCTGAGCTTACTAAAGCCCTGCCAAGACTGTCTTACAACATGTTTGAATAAATCTGAGTTTTATTAGTCCTGCTGAATTTCTGTTGTTCATAGCTGTTTAGCATTCTGATCGCAACGTTCGATGTGTACAGTCGCCATAGTAACGAGCGGTGTCAGTTATCACTGGCAAAGCAGAAAAGGCATTTCCTGCAGATACCAGAGTGAAATGGTTTACGATTGAGTTTCGCTCCTGCAACCTGTTGCAAATGAATAGAATAGGCGTGAATTTCATGAAAATTGTTATTCAGAACAGACTGGTGCTTTATCTTCAGAATTCACTGACCTGAAAATTTTCCACTTTCGTCGTCACAGAATGGAAAATAAATGACAGTCACTTTTGATATCAAGTGGTTTTCAATACAATGGACTTTTGTGACACGCACACTTTCCTTTGTTAAAGCACGTCTATCCAACAGTCCTCTCTGTTTAAATTGTTTTCTTTGTTGCGCGCGTGAGCCAAAGCCACTTAGTGTTAAAGCACCACCTTTATTTGTTTGACAGAAAATTGCTCTGTGCCACTCAAAATTCGTTGTGATTGTTTTGTTTTCAGGAGCATTTTGAGCTGAGTGGATCATCAGATTATTGATTTCTTTGTTTACTCGATGTTACGTGTTGCTAACAAAATTTCAGACATGATGTTCCTTCCCTCATGAATAATTTTATAAAATGTACAGAATTTGTGAAACTTTAGTTAGTTACTAGTTTTAGTAATTTGGTATTTATTTAACTCTGATGTTCTGAACCCCCTTGCCTTTCATAACAGTGGTCAAGAGATTTGAATCAGGACTGAAAAAGTGACATTCTGAATGGACCATACTGACTTGGGAATGATTTGAAATCTCCTGGTAGGAGCAGGCGAGTGTCTCTGAGGAAAAGGGATGATTGGGTTTCCCTTTTGGAACTGTTATTATGAACTTGGAAACGTGACTTTGGATTGATAGATGAATGTTTCACATTGTGCTTCAATGACCCACTTGTTGCATTATTAAGGATTATGGATAGCTTAATTTGTCACTGAACCAGCTTCCCGGTACAATGGAATGTAGTTTCTGTGCAACCATTCTGAAAACAGGTTTGGCATGCAGCCATTATAGCACTCCTATTAAAGCCCTAAAGTCCCTAAAGCCTCCATCATACAGTAATTCCTTTTTTTTGTTTGTTTTTTTGCAATTTAGTCATAACTTGTCCTAATTTTTTGCAATTTATTTAAATTTTTCATGTAATTATGGTTAAGAACACAAAGTCAGATTCTTATTTTAGTCTCTGATTTGTCACAATTAAGCTCCCTTGGTCTCCAACCATTCCTGAAGTTGTCTCAAAGCTCTTGCACCCTCTGACGTATGAGCCACATTTCCACTATTGACCCGTTAGCACCTACGTAACTTGATCACCATAACCACCATAATGGATGTCTACAGTGAATTATGGAATTGCCTAGCTTTAACTAGTTGTGGGAAGATTTAGCACACCTAAGTGGGACTCATAGAAGCAGCATTTACAAACGTTAAGTGTTAGCTAGCTTACTAATGTTAGCTTACAATCTCCCTGCTGCTGTTTACCAACGTAAACAAGATGCCCACTTTGCCAGCTTTCACCCCGCTGAACTTATAACATTATGTGATGAACACCGTTTATCACACTAGATCCCTCCTAGTTTTTGTCGATGGCTGGGTCACCGAGCTCAGCTGCTGATCTCACACCTTGGCAAGACAAGATAACTCATCGGTGGCGGCTCGTGAATTTCTTTGGGGGTGAGGCGCAGTTATGCCTTTTGTTAGATGTTAGATGCGTAAACCACATAACACCAGTAGGGGATGCCAAATTACCAATTTTTACAAAAGAATCCATGTTTTCTACCTCAACAATGACGCTAAATAAAAGGGCTGAAAATAAGCAAAATGCACATATTGAGAGAAACACACAGAAGCAACAATGCAACATGATCCACAGAAGCAGCGGTTTAAACTAAAGCCCAGACTCCTCTTTAACTCATCAAACTAAATAAATAATAACTCTTGTGATCCTACAATGGAACAATGTTGTTATAATAAATATATTGTAATTCACTATAGTGGAATATGGTGAAATATAGAATTATTAATACTAAATGCTAGTCATTTGATTGATTGCTGCGATTCATCCCCATTTTCTGTCTCCATCAAAGTTATTCGAAACAAGACAAGTTGCGTTTACACCCTTGTCTGTTAATGCAGCCAACCGTGCAGCAAACTATTAACATTTTACTGTGAAAACAAAACAAAAGCAACATAAGGCTACAAACTGGCTAGATTTGACTAGCTTTGCAGGAGTTTCAACGTACGTAGTTTCCCGGCCGTCCATCATGGCGAAGCTGGTGGTCCTGTGAGTGCCGTCATGTGCAAAGAGTCAGTGGAAACTAAATTGGGAATTGTTCCCATGACTTAAACCTTTTTGACTCAAGCAAGAAAACAAAGTATACTTTTACAAACATTTCAATCCAGAACAAATTCAGATGTTTGCTTTCAAAGTTGGCTTGTTTACATTATTTATATTCTGCATACTTCACTAAAAGTTGAAACCACTCCATAAAGAACTGTTTCATCAAGCAGCCATTGCAGTCATGACCTCAAAAAGCTTAATATTTAACGTTTGTTGGCACAAAGTAAGGAAGAAATTTTATTTTACGGTTTCACTTTAGTTGAGTTAGTGTTTTAACACAAGAGAAGTGTGGGAGTAGCGACTAAAAAGGTGCATTCCTCCTGAAACATGGTCAATGGTAGACTCAACACATGCACGCCACTGAAAAACCAAATGAAACCAAAGGGACAAAGTGACAGATGACATAAAATATGACATTGGTGTTTTCAGGTTTCTGCCATATTCAAAAGGCCATATGGGAGTATTTTTAACATATCTTCATACCAGGGAGTTTTAGTTGTTTGACCCTAGAAGCCATGCCCACATCATTTGATTCATAAAGAATTTTACTGGTACAACCCAACCAAGCAGTCTTGGCAAAGGTAATTTTGCAGCTGCAGGGTAGTCAGAGAAGGCCTAAGGCAAACGTCCAGTAAAATTTAGTCTAGACTCCATAAACAAGTCAGTTGTTGATGGGTGAAAGAGTATGAAGCATGAAATTATAAACCTAAAAGTCTCCTGAGTATCAGACGGAAACTGAGCCCTTTGGCTGAAACTGATGAATAAAAAATGATTGAATTATCATTTTATTTTATTTCTGTAAATTCTGTTAGACTGGTAGATTTATAGGATTGTTTTAAACTATGTTTTACTTTGACAGTTTCATTACCAGTCTTTTTCAGATTATGTTTAATCTAGAAACCAATTATTGATTTACTTCTCCAAGGTAAGAGGCAACAGATCCAGGAGGGAATCCCAGACATCCCCTCTTCCCAGTGACACTCACCAGTCCCTCCATGGAGATCCCAAGGCATTCCCAGTGCCGAGCAAATACAGAGGAGCGCTAGGTCAGCCTCAACTGTCCTAGCAGCGAAGAGAAAACATCCAGTGGGAGGAGACCAGGAGGCATCCCAAAACTTTGAGACACCTTGATTACCTTCTTATTATTAAAGTAAAAGTCTTTTCAGATTTTGCAATTTTATCTCCTTTGTTTGCAACAAGGATGGACAGCATGGCGCCACGCTAACGGAAACCTGTTCCTGTAAAGTATGATTAAATTAGAGCACTAAAACTAGTAACTCTCATTGAACTGTGACTTTGGGCAAATTCTTGGAGATAAAAATTTATGAAAAGACTTTTGTTCTTAGAATCAAAATAAATTAGTGTTCAGTAGAAAAAGATATGATTGCTAACAGATTGCATGAGTTATCTGACTATTGTGCAAATTCCTCACACGTCTGACCTTAAGAAAATAACATCTTAGCAACACTTTTGCAAAAAAAATTGTCTTGACAAGTTTCCAAACAAAATTCAGCTGATATAACCTTAAGTCACTACATCCCAAACAAAGAAAGTAACGATCAACTCAGTCATTTCTAAATCTTCACTGGGAATTCTGTTTGTAATTTTCACCAACCTTCACAGCCCAGTAGCATGCTAGCTTTACCTAAGAAGGGTTCCAGATCCGAGCAATGTCTCTGACTAGTTTCAGAAGACATTTGACCGAGGCCGTATGGCCCGCACAAGGAAATTGAGAATGCTCACAAGCGCTTTGAGACCTTTTGGAAACCTTGTAAATGATAAATGATGATAAATGACCCGCACTTGTAAAGCACCGTTCAGAGTCAGAGGACTCTAAAGCGCTTTACACCACAGTGTATCATTCATCCATTCACGCACACATTCACACACTGATGGTGATGAGCTACAATGAAGCCACAGCTGACAGGTGAGGCTGCCGAGTACAGGTGCCACTGGTCCCTCCGACCAGCAGGCAAGGCGGGTTAAGTGTCTTGCCCAAGGACACAACAGCAGCTGGGATCGAACCTGCAAACTTCCAATTACTGGACAACCTGCTCAACCTCCTGAGCTACTGCTGCCTCTTTTTGCAGAGGGCTCTTCCATGTGAAGCTGATCAACTTTCTGGTTCAAGAACCACTGAAACCAGTTTGAAAACAATAGCTTGATGTGTTAAAACATTTTAGTGTTGCTTTAAGACAGCTTGCAACCTGAAAACCCTTTTTCATAAAACTGACTTAGAAGATGCAAACAGAAGATGCTCGTCCACATTAGGGATGTCGAGATTATCGACCTACTATTAACATTGGCAATATCGACATTAAAATGCAATATGGAAGAATACTGTATAGGTTTTCAGTCTTTTCCTTCAGCTAAACAAAGACAAGACTGAAGTTATTGTCTTTGGCAACAAGAAGGATAGAACAGATGTTACTGTTCAGCTGGACTCCAGGGGAAGAAAGACAACAACCCAGATTAGAAATTTAGGTGTTATTATTGACTCCGCCCTGAGCTTCTCTGGATATATTAAGGCCATAACTAAATCAGCGTTTATCACCTTTATCAGATATCTAGAGTTAGAGGTCTCATGTCAAGACCCGACTTAGAGAAACGTATTCATGCTTTTTACTTCGGCTGGACTACTGCAAACGTCTCCTAACTGGTCTTTCCAAAAAAGCTGTGAAGCAACTGCAGCTTGTTCAGAATTCTGCTGCTAGAGTCTCAACAACACTCCTGTTCTTAGAGCCCTGCACTGGTTACTAGTGAACTACAGAATAGACTTCAAAGTGCTGCTACTAGTTTTTAAATCACTCAATGGCATGGGATCAAAATACATGTCCGATCTCATTCCTGTATATACGCCCGTTAGGGCTCTGAGATCCCAGTTGGTATGACCGTGGATCAGAACTAAACAAGGTGGAGATGCATTTAGCTACTGTGCTGCTCACATACATGACCTAAGCTGTGACCCAACCCTGGTGTTGTTTGAATCAAAACTAAAAATCCTAATGTACTCACGCATTTTAAAAGCATTGTTTCTTGTGCCACGTCATCTCCACTGTAATCTGCGCTGTAACTATCTTCTCCCTTAGCTCTAAACTATAATTCTATCTATGTGTATTCTATGTTGTGTTTTTATGTTGTTTTCATATAAAGTCCTAATAATTGTAAAGTACATTGAATTGCCTCTGTATTTGAAATGTACTCTATAAATAAAGCCGCCTTGCCTTGCCTTGTAATGACACAACTTTTACATACCATACACATGTTATACATAAAACTCTTGAAATACTTCTCTCCAACGACAAATCTGAGGTAAAGGTTTTGAGGTATTTTAGTGTATTTGGCTACATGTGAAGTAGAAATTAGCCCTGTGTAGTGTACATATGCTGTTCTCACAGCACATAGCTATGTGTAGCTAGTCAGCTAACATTACATAACAATGTGTAGCTAGCTAGCTAACAGCACATAGTAGGTCACTAGCCAGCTAACAATATGTAGCTATGTGTAGCTAGCCAGCTAACAGCATGTAGTTATGCATACTAGCCAGCCAACCAACAACTAAAACAAAAACAAGAATCTTCACCCAGAGCTTGTTTTTCTTATCTGAAGATCTTCATAAATGTTTTATAACCCTAAAGATTAAAGTCCCACACACCACTGATGTGGTGTGGTAAAAACTGTCCTCTGGAATTTGACCCATCCCCATGGGGAGCAGTGAGCTGCAGACACGGCTGCGCTTGGGAACAATTTGGTTTTTTAACCTCCAATCCAACCCCTTAAAGCTGAGTGGCAAGCAGGGAGAGATTGTGTCCCTGTTTTATAAAATCTGTGGTATGACCCGGCCGGGATCGCAGGGTGAACACTGTTAGGTAATTTCATCAATCCAGAGTTACCTTAGGGAAGGTTTAATGCACAGGGGGTTATAGTAATAACCAATCAACACCAATACCAATTATAAACAATCAATTTAGACTTTGCAAAGTGGAGAGGAAAATCAATACACACCAAGCATGAATTCAGATCGCTCTCGTCAGACTAATGTCCTCCGACAGTATTTATTGAAGCCCACACAAAGTTGAAAAAGCACACACATATCACATTATTACGTAGACCATCAAGCGGGAGCTGCTCGGCTCCAGGTGCACACTGAATCAACAAAGCAGTTTCTAGACCTTTCTCATAAGAATTTTACTGATAAAACAGACTCGCTTGGTCAGCCAGAAACAGCTCGAAGGTCACGTCCTCCCTGTAGAGGCTACAGGATGAAGAGGCTAAAATCAGGATGAACCCTGCGTTTATTTATTCTTAAGGAGCACCAGATGTTTTAATAGTCAAGAAATTAAGCTATAATATCAATTTTTACCTAACAAACACTTAAGCCACTGAACTGGTAACAGGGATATACAGAAAAAGAAAAAAACACATTACTAGGTAATACAAATATTTTTGCGCCACACTTAGTAGCTGTTGGAGACAAAATAAAAATGGTGCGTTCCTGTTACTAACATAAATTGAAGAAGTTGTCCTTTTGCACAGAAAATGTTTAAAATGTATGCAAGTGCGACAGGAGAAATATGATGTTAGTGACCTAAAATGTTTTCTTTTTAATTTTTTTATGAGCCGGGACACAGCACATTTTGGTTTTGGTTTATGTTGGTTTCGTATGAGTCAGCAATATCGATATATCAGATATCAGTTATAAGTAGGGATGTCCTGATCCGATCACATGATCGGAAATCAGCCCCGATCACATGGTTTCAGACTCGATCAGGACTCAGGCTTTACTTCCCGATCCAAGCCCTGATCCAGACTTGGATACTGGGTTAAATGATAAATGACCCGCACTTCTATAGCGCCTCTCAGAGTAAGCACTCCAAAGGGCTTTACACTACAGTGTCTCATTCATCCATTCACACACACAGTCACACACTGGTGGGGATGAGCTACCATGTAGCCACAGCTGCCCTGGGGCGCACTGACAGAGGCGAGGCTGCCGAGCACTGGCGCCACCGGTCCCTCCGACCACCACCAGCAGGCAAGGTGGGTTAAGTGTCTTGCCCAAGGGAATATGCATTATCACTCATGGGGAGAGTTGCTACAATTAAAATGATGGTCTTACCCAGAATAAATTACTTATTCTCGATGATCCCAAACAAACCACCAGCTGACTGGTTTAAATCTCTGGACTCCTCAATTACTAAATTCCTTTGGCAGGATAAACCTCCACGAATTAGCTTAAAATGCTTCAGAAGACCAAAGACAGAGGAGGACTGGATTTACCCAACTTTTATCATTATTTCTTAGCCAACAGACTGCAATATATACCAAGATGGTTGCAAGATAACCCACTAGATGAGTCCTGGTTAGATATAGAACAGACACTTTGCAATACGATAGAGCTTTCAGACTTACCATTTATTAGCTCAAGCATAAGAAAACATGAAGGCTTCAAAAGTATTAGTATCAGCACCTCTCTGACAGCATGGTGGGAGTATCTTAAAATGACAGAGTCTTCACTAGTACCATGCAGACGCACACTTATCTGGAATAATCCTGATATTTTGCAAAATAACCAAATGATGAACCTTCCGGACTGGAAAAATAAAGGAATCCTATACCTGGAACACATATATGAAGGATTGGACTTCATCCCATTTAATAGAATAGCCTCCCAATTTGGAATGGATAAGAATAGCTTTTTAGAATATCACCAAATTAAATCTGTAGTTAAACAAAACTTTAAGCTCAATAAAATAGAATTACAAACACCACCAAGGGTATTAGACTTCTATAATCTCAAACCCCCCAAACTACTGTCTAGATCAGGGGTGTCAAACTCATTTTAGCTCAGGGGCCACATTGAGGGAAATCTAGTCCCAAGTGGGCCGGACCGGTAAATAAAAAACAACTTCAGATTGTTTTCTTTGTTTTAATACAATCGATATAAAACAAGGCGTGAGCCTGAGGACAGCGTATCCAAAATAGTACAAGTACAACACCTGAAGTGTACTTGAAAATTTGAAATAAATAAATAAATAAACATTCCTTAGTGATTCAAAGAGCTTACAGATCACATGGCTAGATCAGTTTCATGCAGCACTTAAAGTATATTTGACTCATTTTACTTTACATCTTTTAGCTTTCACCAGCACATCAACATCAGAAGTCACATCCTGAGTGGCGGCCAACTTCAGGATGTGATTCAAGTTCTTGTGTGAGCCTTGAGCGCAGCTTTGTTTTATTTATACTCGTTACAGAGAAAACTTGCTCACAAAGATAAGTTTATTTTCACTCTACATTGTAAAGTAGGAAAATAAAGTTTACACAACCATCTCGTGGGCCAGATTTAACCCGCTTGCGGGCCGGATACTAGCGTTTCCATAGTTTTATTTAGCACTTGGGGGGGGGGGGGCAGTGGTTACGGCTTTTTGCTCTAGGTCTTCCATGAAAAACTGGCACAGGGTGGCTGATAACGGGTTACTCATGACGAAGCCTTCCAGTTGTTTGTATATTGTGTTATCGTATGTGAAGTAAGTGGAGTTAGCTACCAGTCCTATCAGTTGTGCTATGTCGTCTGCTGTGAGGTTTGTTCTTTTGTGTAAAGTCGTGTCCTGTCTGATTCTGTTAACTACTATGTCTATGGTTTTTTGGGTTGGTGTTTTTGTGAACAGGGATGTGACGTCGTGTGAGATGAGTATGTCGTTGTCTTCTATTGTAATCTGTTTTACATCATCGGAGAGGGGAGTTCAGGCAGCAGAGGGCGACAACGTCCTTTGCTGCCTGCGGATAAACCGAGTAGGAAGTGACGCCACCATCAGCGTCTGCTCTGAGGATGTTTTGCAGTCGGCGAACAAAACGTATGTCAGCAAGGTAAGAGAAACCATTCCTGTGTTTTAAAAATAACCGAAAATGGAATTAGAAACTAAACACAGTAAGAGCACACCAAAGATGTTTACGGGGTGAACTCTTAACCCCTGAGCCTTTACCGTCCACACAAAACAATGGCGCCCTCCAGGGGTGGCCAAGGCATTGTTAAACTCTCCCAGAGATACCACAAGGACCAATTTAGTGTGCCACCCCAAAAATTTCTTTGGACCCATCTGGCCACTCCTATCTACATTTTCTGGAGGCTCCCCTGAAGCAAAAGTGGGCCTATTTAGATTCTCAAGTCTGGATAGTCAGGTACTGAATATTCTGTCTGTGAAGAAGTCAAACTGTTCTTGTGACTGCAGTAGAGAGATAGAGGAGAGGTGTATGATAAGATGTCCTATTGCTGTCCAGAGCTGCAGATTTAAACCCTAAAGCAGCCCTAACTGTATCTTCATCCCAAAGCAAAGTCCTGCTGTGACTGATCTAAAGGTAAAGAAGGGGGTGTGCTGAAGTAGGAGCGCCAGGGAGCCACGTTCAGGGCAGCACAGTGAAACTGAGCCGTTTAGTTGGGGGAACATTAAACTATCAGGTCCGCTGTACGACTGTTTCAAGGCAAAGAGATCAGCTGTCGCTCCTCGTTGCATTTTATTTCAGGGAAGTAAAAACCGGTGATTTGGAAACCCGGATTTAAATTTTCTCCAACACTGAGACACGCAGATTCTGTTTAAAGGTTTCAAGCCTCCTTCTGCCTGTCAAACCTTTTTTCACAGAGCCTTTCCTCTGGCGTCAGAGCGCCTTCCTGTGGGCAGAGGAGGGAAAGCAAGGTGATGGCCTCTTTTTTAGGATCAGTGACAAACCCTAAGTGGGAATTATGCTGTGAAATAAAATTCTGATAACTCACCAAAGGGTGCTAAACTTGCTGTCATCCAAACGAGTGCCATGTGTTTCTTTTGTTTGCTCGTGGCATGATTGGTAGTTTTTACCTGCACCACTCAGAAAGCTCAATCTCAATGAGATAATTACCCGCTCTGCAAGTGATTGTAATTTGAGCTGAGCACTACTAATTGTTGTCACTAAATGTAAAGATTTTAATTAGCCTGAGTCTAATTAACCATTTTGAATGATCTAGGCCTTTTCTTCTTGATATACAGCCGAAAACACGACAACTCTGAATATGATCATAATGGATCTTATTAACCGTGTCCTCCAGACCAAGGTGAATTAATCAAAGCAGACTTGATTTATATACCCCGCCCTTTCCTTTCTGCTTCCATCTCTCTTCGCTTCTCGCCGTGTGTTTCTTGCGTGCTCTCTCTCTCGCGCCGAGCCAGCTGGGGATTCATTTGTCTTGCTGATTAATGATGAGAACCATATCCTCCACAACACCAGTAAATTAAAAGAGATTGGGGACAGAGAGAAAGAACATCAAGGTCCATTCATCCCAGTCAAATATCACAGTAGGTCCAATCCATCCTCAGCTTTATTTGTATTGTCTGCTGTGGAAACACAAAGAGGGCTACTCATTCACTCTTTCCTCTCAAATCGTCCCTGGCAGCTTGGGATTTCTTTAGGGATGCAATCGTACTCGCCGCTTCAGAGCAGCGAAAGCCTTGTGTCTGTTTCAAACACTAGTTGCTCATGAGCTGCAGCTCCAGCTGGCTGTCAGCGCTGTTCTGTGTCCTCCCACGGTCAGCGGAAATACATAAAGTCCTGCAAGGCCTCGGGAGATTCTGGATCGTCAACAGGCCGGTGATGTACAGCGTATACTGTACCACAGAGCTCCTGTATGGAGTCTGTGATGCATTATTCCACCCAGAGAAAGTCTCCATACATCTATATGGCTCAGACATGCAGAAACGTTCATTTAAGCACTTGAATGACTAGATGTAACAATATCACAAAAGGTCAGAAATGTACTTTATGTGAGATGAAATGTGCGGAAGAGCCACTGAAAAGAAAAATGAAGAGAAAAAGATTTCTAAATTTTATCTCAGAATTCAAAAATTCCGAATTATTTTTCTTTTCATTGGCCCTAACCTGTTCCATAGAAATGAGAGACACATCTTCAGAAGACGCATCTCTCATGGATGCACATCTCTGAGAATCAATAAAAACCCTTTGTCAAGTCACAGACGCCTGTCAGTGACTCGATGCAATCTGCTGGGTTCCTCATTCAGGAAGCTTTTTGCTCATGACCTGAACTGTACTGGAAGGTTTGCTTTGTGAATGTTTGCCTCGAGACGACCCTTGTACTGATTTGGTGCTACATAACTGAACTGAATTGAACATAATTTAAGAAATCTAAATATTTCCAGAAAGTTTTAGTTTCATATCTCTACTCATTTTTGTTTGGCGCCATGTTTTTGACTAACCCTGGCTTTTTCACTGGACCCGTAAGCGGCGCGTAACTTTTGCAAAGCACAATAAGCAGCCACATGGGTGTGGTGGGTTTGTTTGCACCGCTGCACGGCGGCGCGTATCAGACGTGTCCCAGAAGTGTAGAGTTGTGGCACACCGCTTAATTTACACTTCAGGTCCATTTTTTTTCATGCTGCACTTCCAGAATGTGTCAGACTCAGCAGCTTAGACCTTTTGGATACATGCTACATTTCCCCTCACTTGTTATGCCATGAACCGATTTCTTGTTTGCATTTTTTATCTAAATCTTCTCACTTTGTCATCCAGTCATCATTTCTTTCAGCTGCAGCTCCGTCATGCTGCCACACCTTCATTTCATTCTGCAACCCAGCTGTTCCTCGTTAAACCAATCACCGTCCAGGTGTTAGCTGTGTGGCTGGTCTACTCTGGTCCTACTCTCCATGTCTAAATCTAACCCCTTCTTTCCACGGGAGCCGTCAGCAGCACGTTAGTGCAGCAGCACGTCATAGCTGCTGATAGGTACCGCTGTGGTCAACAGAACCTTTTCCACCGCAGCCGTCAGCAGCGCGAGTCGGCCGCGTCTCAGGAGCAGCATGTCGCGGCCCTTACGCGCCGGTTCTATTTTCTACGCGCGACGCCTCTGAAACGGGTCAAGTTCGACATTTTTGGGGAAGGAAAGACAGGAAATCGGACGCGGAAATGGAGAGAAGCTACCTGAGATTTTCAGAATAAAGAACGTACTGCCTTCCGTTTGCTTTACTTTAAAAAAAGGTTACTAACTGTGCGTCCCCGTGAGAAGTTATCACCTAGCTAGCGGTCTCCTTTGTTTTTCAGGTCCGTATTGGCGATTATAAAACGGACAGAACATAAAACACAAACCATGTTGTAGTTTTCTCCTGCTTGTTGTTGTGTTTACTGACGAAGTTACTCGTGTGACTTCGTGCTCGGTCGGTGACAGCTGCTCCCCTGCTGCTTCGCGTCTCGTGGGAGGGGCCAAGCAGCAGCTTACGCAAGCAAGACGTGCTGCTGCAGTAACGTGCTGCTGACGACTCCGGTGGAAACCCGGGGTCAGATTAGTTGTTTCTCCTTGTTTTAGTAACTCAGTGATCAAAGTCCAAACTCGAGTCGTGTCCTTGGTGACCTAATCAGATCAGGAACAGTTGTTAATAGTTATTTTGGTCAACTTAACCATGTTAGACTAAAATTGTGTGATCTCACACGCCTCATTTAATCAGTTAGTTCTCTGAGTTTGTCTTTAAGATAAATTATTGACCATTCCAACTTTGGGTTTTTGCACTCGAGTTAGTTAGCTGTAGTGGCCATCTTAATTTGAGTCAAAGCTGCTTTAGCAAACTTACAAAACAAGCTTCAAACACAAACACGGTCATGTAAAACTCTCCCCTCCCCTTGGGTATCATACCTGCTGGAACTGGAAACGCGATGCGAGAGGAAACAAGGGCACGCTAAACACCAGCCGCTGTTTCCTAGGTCGGAACGTCTTTTGTTTTCCGTGACCTCAAACTGTGTTTTTCATTTTGGTGTCCTAAAGTAGATGTGGTAGGGTTAGGGTTAGAGCCTCTCACACAGTGGTGTTCTGTTGCTAAATACGTGTGTGTAGAAGTGCAGGGGTTTGATAACTGGATGATCCAATAGTTGTTTTTGGTCCAGGACGTGTTATTGGCGGAGGTTTTTAGACAAATGCAATCTCCACAATGTATTCAGAACTAATCTTCCCTTGGTTGTCTGAAAACACAGAATAAAAGAGTTGTTCTTTACCTTGTTTTACTAATTACTATAGCCATCCTCAGAGCTGTGTCCATGTTGGTGGCATCACTTCCTTCTCCGTTTATCTGCGGGCAGCAGAGTACAATGTCGCCCTCTGATGCCCGCGCCCTCTTCGTCAATGACACAGTCCCATGCTTGCTCTACCGTGTAGACTCCATCGTCTCTCCTCATGGCCCCGTGTCCACTTCATTTGTATTGCATCTTTTATGTTTTTTATCAACAAAGAAGGACGTGACGCCACCAACATCGGACCAGCTCTGCGGACGGCTATAGTAATTAGCCAAAACGTTAGCAAAACAAGGTAAAGAACAACGCTTATTTTCTGCGTTTTAAAAGAACCAGTTGACAAAATACACAGAGTAAATGTACAGAAGGTATTTATAGCTGTACTATGTTAAAATGTTGTTAATGGCATGAAAAAATAGATAAAATAGATTATTTGTTTTCCAAACTTGCCGCAGCAGCTTTAGCTCTTCACGTTAGGGAACTGTAGACGTGCATCCAGCAGAGTGGATTATCAAAACATTTAGTGGATCTTTGTCAAAAAACTGGACAGATGCAAAATCATCCAAATTATGTTCCTTTACTATTATAGTTCTTATGCAAAGCATCATTTTGACTCTTTTTTTTAATTAAATGTTTAATTTCATTAGGATTTTAGGTAATAAGTTGCCCCAAATAGTGAAAACAGATTTTTACTAAATGTAAATAAATAAAAATACGTGTGGTCAACTGAATGATTCTGTAGTGCATGATTTCAGGTGAAGGCAATCACCAAACAAGTAATAAAAAATGTCTGAACAAGTCTAGAAATAAACACAAGGATTTGAAAAAAGATAAAGAAATAAACATCTTGCCAGGAAAAAAATAATCTAGCAGAGCAGAGACAGCAATAATTTTAGAGAGGCTTCTCCGAACCTCACACCTCACTCCATTTCCTCTCGAGCTGCTTTTTGGGAAGCTGCCAAAACACGGTGAGGATTAATGGAAAAATTTAGGGCCTGTTTGAGTTCCCAAACATCGCAGAATTGCTGTCCACACACGGCATGGTCCTGCTGGGTGTGAAGCAGCCAGAACGTCCAACAAAAAGCGATTAGATGAAAGCTTATTGATTTCTAACGTCGGGGAAATGGTTTGTTGCAACAGCTGCGGTAATATGATACTACGAGGAAGGAAATAAATACAAAAAACTGCCACTTAAAACAAAAAAAGCACAAGAAATGGCAACAATAATGCAGAAATAGACTATAAACTTTGAAAATTGCTCTATTTAAGCAGACAAAGTGATTTAGAAGAAAACATATTACAGCATTAAGGACAGAAAAGAATCATTAGGCACATTATCATAAATACACATGTTTAGAGAGAGAAGCAGCAGCAGTTTACAGATAAATACAGATGGATGTTTATGATGGATGAACAGCTTGATTCTTGCACAACAGCTGAATTTAATCTTGTGTTCCGTGGAAGAGAGCTCGGAGAGAGATGAAGGTGGAGAGGATGTTTCCGAGCCGCTATCATCCCAACCATCAGATTAAAGTGAAAGGAGAAAGAACATCCAGATAACAAACATTTTGATTTCGCTGTTTGATTTTTCTTATCAGGACTCTTCTCAGAGCGAGACTGGGCAATCTAAGCTGCCATACTTGAACTAGCATTGATGCTAACAGTGTGCCCCTGGGGGTGCCATTGTCAGTCAGTCAGGCAGGCTGAAGTGTGAATTATCTCCACAACACTTGGAAGGACTGTAGAGAATCCTAATTATTGTGATGCTTTTCTGCTCTATTTTGATCGACTTCCTGTTGGCACTTCTTTACATGCAACCTGACTAAAATCAGCCTTTACCGCTCACCTCAAAACGCTACAGCTGTCTGTTTTAGTGATGTGTTGGTCGCGAACGAATCGGCTCTAAGAGCCGGCCCTTTGAAGTAAACGACGGGAGCCGGCTCGTCCCCTCCCCTCCCCCGACCCCTCTTGCTTTGGTGAAAGCTACAGGCGATTGGTCAACATGTGCTACTGCGTGTCCAGACTGTCCACACACGGAACAGTAGGGGCGGGGAAGAGGGAGGATCAGACTCACACAGCAGAGCACATGTGGGTGGAGGGAGACGAGAGGGAATGAGGAGGAGGAAAAAGGCGAGCGAGAGGGAGGAGAGTGCGACGAAAACGGTGAGAAAATGAGCGCCAGCAGTCGGAAAGTGGAGATTTCTTAGTGTTCAGTTATTAAATCCATACTAATGAAAAATATTTGATATATTGCATTTTTTTTTTACATTAGTAAATAATTTTACATACAGTTTTGCATTAATTTGGTTGTAAATGTACTCTACGCAACAGAAAATCTGAGGAGCCACTTGGGAGCCGAAAGAGCCGGCTCTTTTTGGTGAGCTGAGCCAAAAGAACCGGCTCTCTAAAAAGAGCCGTAATTCCCATCACTAGTCTATTTGTTAGCTTAGCTAAAAAAATTCTCAAGGTGCAACACAGATTATCAGACAGTTTAACTCTTGCATTCACAATTTAAAAACTGTCAGAAAGTCTTCACCCGATGCAGACCTATGACTGATTGCATAGTTTAAGATGGCCACCTAAATACAAAAATAACAAATCTGGAATTGAATTTTGAAATTCTCACTGTGCACTTGTGTTTGTAACACCTTAATCCAACTGCTGAAATGTCTCTTCAGTCTTTATTGGTTTCTACAGTAGCATTTCATTACTGATTCAAATAAATCAGCTGTGTTCATGATAGTTGTTCAGGGTCTTGCCTATTACACTGAGTGCTGACAGATCAAAATGGATCCTGCGATGTTGCGTGAAATTCTGCACAGTGTTCGTTTCCAAATTTGATGAAAATGGCTTCAACATCAGGTGATTTTTACATGTAAAACTCTGGCATGAATGTCAGCGGGGAATAATTAAAGGTGTACTAGAAAGAGCTTTTTAAATTATGTGAAGCTGCTCTTTCAGCCTCAATATAGCCTATTAAGCTTGGTTGGGGCTCAAAATGGCCCAGGAGTCCTAATAAATACAGCCCCATAATAATGTCCTACAATGAAAGGACTGGTTTGCCCCGCCCACTCGGCCAGGACATGAGTATTAAATGAGCTGAGGGGAACGAACGCACGGCTGGTTGTAGAGTGGGGGTTTTGAACAAATGAAGCAAAGGAAGAAGACGCCTTGCTATGGATCTGTCTGGCTTTCTTTCAAAGTCTGGATATTCCCAGTACATCCTGGAATGTGAATGGTGCTCCAGCATTCTTCTTTGTTGTTTCCTCTCATCCTCTGATTTTTACTTTTTTTTTTAATATGATTCATTCTGAGTTTGACATGCCCGTTAAACATAAGCCTTCTGCCCCTATTTCCTGCAATAGCAGCTGATAGAAAATAGATGGTAAAACAGTCCGGTTTGAAAGGCCTGACAGATCTACGTCAGACTGAAAATTAACATTCATGAACTCATCCACCTCCGACAGAACTTCCAAAATGTTCCGGGGGAGGCGGGGGACATTGAGTCTGAATGGACCCTGTTCCGTGCCTCCATTGTTGAGGCGGCCAACCGGAGCTGTGGTCGCAGGATCGTCGGTGCCTGTTGTGGTGGCAACCCCCGAACCAGCTGGTGGACACCGGCAGTTAGGATGCTGTCAAGCTGAAGAAAGAGTCCTATCAGGTCTTTTTGGCCTGTGGGACTCCAGAGGCAGCTGACGGGTAACAGCAGTCCAAGCAGAACACGGCTCCGGTGGTCGCCAAGGCAAAAACCCGGGCATGGGAGGAGTTCAGTAAGACCATGGAGCAAGACTTCCGTACGGCTTCAAGGAGATTCTGGTCCACCATCTGGCGCCTCAGGGGGGGAAAGCAGTGCGCTACCAACACTATCTATAGTGGGGACGGTGTGCTGCTGACCTCTACTCAGGACGTTGTGGATCGGTGGGCAGAATACTTCAAAGACCTCCTCAATCCCACCGACATGTCTTCCAGTGAGGAAGCAGAGTATGGGGACTTTGGGTTGGCCTCTCAAATCTCTGGTGTTGAGGTCACTGAGGTGGTTAAAAAGCTCCTCTGTGGCAAGGCTCCGGGGGTGGATGAGATCCGCCCGAAGTTCCTTAAGGCTCTGGATGTTGTGGGGCTGTGTTGGCTGATGCGGCTCTGCAATCTCACGTGGGCATCGGGGGCAGTCCCACTGAACTGGCAGACCGGGAAGGTGGTCCAACTTATTTAAAAAGGGGGACCGCAGGGTGTGTTCCAACTACAGGGGGATCACACTCCTGAGCCTTCCTGGTAAGGTCTATTCAGGGGTTCTGGAGAGGAGGGTCAGTCGGATTGTTGAACCTCAGATTCAGGAGGAGCAATGTGGTTTTGGTCCTGGCCGTGGAACACTGGACCAGCTCTATACCCTTAGGGGGATCCTGGAGGGTGCGTGGGAATTTGCCCAACCAGTCTACATGTGTTTTGTGGATTCTGAGAAGGCGTTTGACCGCGTTCCTGGGGGGGTACTCCGGGAGTATGGGGTACCAGGCCCTCTGATATGGGCTGTTTGGTCCCTGTATGACCGGTGTCAGAGCTTGGTCCGCATTGCCAGCAGGAAGTCGGGCTCGTTCCCAGTGAGAGTTGGACTCCGCCAAGGCTGCCCTTTGTCACCGATTCTGTTCATAACCTTTATGGACAGGATTTCTAGGCGCAGCCAAGGTGTGGAGGGCATCCGTTTTGGTGGCCTGAGGATTAGGTCTCTGCTTTTTGCAGATGATGTGGTCCTGCTGGCTTCATCAGAACATGATCTTCAGCTTTCACTGGAGCGGTTCGCAGCTGAGTGTGAAGCAGCTGGGATGAGAATCAGCTTCTCTAAATCTGAGACCATGGTCTTTATTCTGAAAAGGGTAGAATGTCTTCTCCGGGTCAGGGACGAGGTCCTGCCCCAAGTGGAGGAGTTTAAGTATCTCGGGGTATTGTTCACGAGTGAGGGAAAACTGGAGCGTGAGATCGATAGGCGGATTGGTGCTGCATCTGCAGTGATGTGGGCGTTGTACCGGTCTGTCGTGGTGAAGAGAGAGCTGAGTCAGAAGGTGAAGCTCTCGATTTACCGGTCGATCTATGTTCCTACCCTCACCTATGGTCATGAGCTTTGGGTAGTGACCGAAAGAACGAGATCACGGATACAAGCGGCCGAAATGAGTTTTCTCCACAGGCTGGCTGGGCTCTCCCTTAGAGATAGGGTGAGAAGCTCGGTCATTCGGGAGGGGCTCGGAGTAGACCCGCTGCTCCTCCACATCGAGAGGAGCCAGTTGAGGTTGCTCGGGCATCTGGTCAGGATGCCTCCTGGACGCCTCCCTGGTGAGGTTATCCGGGTACGTCCAACCGGGAGGAGACCTAAAGGTAGACCCAGGACACGGTGGAGGGATTATGTCACTCACCTGGCCAGGGAACGCCTTGGGATTCCCCCGGAGGAGCTGGCCCAAGTGGTTGGGGAGAGGGAAGTCTGGGCCTCTCGCCTTAGGCTACTGACCCCGCAACCCGACTCCGGATAAGCGGATGAAAATGGATGGATGGATGGACGGACGGACGGACGGACGGACTCACCCATCTCGATTCGTGATGGGGAAGGCTGTTGGTGGTTTATCATCCAGGAGAGAGCAGAGCATTTTTTTGGCTAGTAGAAGCTAACCGCTAGCATCACTCCGCCATACAGCTAAACTCTTTCAGACTTATTTGTGGGGATAGAACATTAATGTTGCATCAACTAAAAGGTTTCTATGATGGATAATTTTACTGATAATAACATGCATTTAGCAAAAGTTCAAGGTATTCCATTATTTGTGTGCATAGCAAGCTGCAGCTGTGGTCTGCAGAAACTAAATCCAAAGTTTTAAACAAGGATATTCACACATTGCTCTGAAGCAAGCTGTTGTTGTGCTTACTGTGAACAAAATTGTCAAATAAAAGTAGCACAGTGCAGCAAACTCGCACAATGCACTGACAAAGCACCTGTTTTCTTTAGTGAAGTGAAGTGGAGATCAGTGGAGGAGAGTTGAATCACCCGAATCACGCAATAAAAATAAAATGTGGAGCTGTAGCTACAATGTAGCTCATCACCAACAGCATGTGAATGTGTGTGTTAATAAATGAATGACTGATTGTGTTGTGAAGTGCCTTGGGGGGTTTTAAAGCACTAAATACTTCTGGACCAATGTTTGGCTGAAGTGGGGGTTTGGCTTGCCAACAATTTCCTTAAGCTGAATGATTCTAAGTCTGAGGCACTCCTGATGACTCCTAACAAAACCACACACTTATCTTCCGATTTGGACACTCTCCCTTATGACCTCAAGCAGTGTGTTACCAACCTGGGGGTGAAACTGGATACACACTTTTCCATGGGCCTTCAGATTAACGCAGTGGTCGGATCGTGTTTTTATCAGCTGTGCAGACTAGTTAGCTTAAAACCGATCCTGAAACGAGCACACCTGGAATCTGTAATTCATGCTTTTATCACCTCCTGACTGGATTATGCAAATTCCATTTTAATTGGCTTACCTGCCTCCGCTCTTAACAGGCTTCAGGTCGTACAAAACGCGGCAGTCAGGTTTTTAACAAACACCCCTAGAAGAGACCATATCACACCTGTACTGGAGCAGCTCCACTGGCTACCCGTAAACTTCAGAGTCAAGTTTAAAATCCTGACTTTTGTTTTTAAGGCCCTGAACGGTCTGGCTCCGTTGAGATCTGCTGATTGCCTGCTGCTTCGCGTTCCAACAATGAAATACAAAACGCGGGGCAGCGTGCTTTTGTCTACGCTGCTCCGACACTCTGGAATGCTCTTCCTCTTTCAGTGAGGCTGGCACCATCCCTCCTCCGGTTCAAGTCGCTACCTAAGGCTCACTTTTACAACCAGGCATTTTTAAATCCCTGACTTTTATTATTTTACCATGTGTCTTTTTATTGACCG
Source organism: Nothobranchius furzeri (assembly GCF_043380555.1). Lineage (NCBI taxonomy): Eukaryota > Metazoa > Chordata > Actinopteri > Cyprinodontiformes > Nothobranchiidae > Nothobranchius > Nothobranchius furzeri. The sequence continues at coordinate 28,826,206 of NC_091750.1, read as the reverse complement.
TGATTATCTGCCTTGTTGTGTATTTCATTGTTGACCGTGTTTTGTTTTATATTGTGTTTTTACTTTTTATTCTGTACAGCACTTTGGTCGGCTGCCATGCCGTTTTTAAATGTGCTTCATAAACAGAGGTGGAAAGAGTACTAAAATGTTGTACTTAAATACAAGTATAATTACTTTCATGAAATTTTACTCAATTACAAGTAAAATTACCTGCCTCAAAATGTATTCAAGTAAAAGTAAAAAGTAGCTTATTTAAAATGTAGTCAGAGTAAAAGTTACTTAGTTACTTTTTGACCGTGCAAGGACGGGCTCTTCTGAATAGTTAAAAAAACAGACAATGGGGTATAAAAGTCAAAGTGGCCGTTTTTTTATTAAATGAACAAATATGCATATTGAAGTACAAAGGCAGTTACACTGCAAACTAGTAACATAAATTAGGTTATAGTCACAAGCCCATGACTTTTCCCTGAATGACCCCCCCCCCCCTCCCCCCCATCCCCCGGTAGATCCTGATAGGCCTACCCAGTCTCTCAGCCTCTCCAGTAGCAGGTGATGGTCAACAGTGTCAAAGGCTGCAGTCAGGTCCAGCAGGACCAGAACAGAACAGTCTCCTGCATCACTGTGGGTCAGAAGGTCATTAGAGACCCTAAGAAGAACTGTTTCAGTAGAATGAGCTCTACGAAAACCTGACTGGAAGCTATCAAAGATGTTATGTTCATCAAGAGCAGCTGTGAGTTGTTTAGCCACAACCTTTTCCAAGATCTTGGAGATGAACGGAAGTTTAGAGATGGGTCTGAAGCTGCTATGGAGAGAGGGGTCCAGACTCGGTTTTTTAAGAAGCAGGTGGATTACAGCGTTCTTAAAGTAAGCAGGGACCTGACCAGATACCAGAGAAGCATTAATTATAGAGAGCACGCTGGGACCGATGGACTGAAAAGCACTTTGAAACAAAGATGAGGGTAAGATGTGATGACTGTTGCTTGACTTGCTCCGCCCCAGCCTCTGCCATCTGGTCAAGGTGTCTTCTCATATTGATCAAACCTGTTGAATGACAAATACATAACACATATTTAATATATCTGGCAATTAAGTTTTGATAGAAGATGCAACAAGAATTGTTTTTAGTAATACATGCCTTACAAATACTATAATTTGTGTTGACAGACTCGTATAATTGAACTTTAAGTATGTTGACAGGATTGAAATGAATAAGAAACAGATTAAGGTATGATATTAAATTATTAAAAATTACCTGCTTCAATGATATCGTGCCTCTCAGTCCAGGTGGTCTTGAACTTTGGAAGAAGGATTGCAGCAGCAGTCAGCTCAGGGTCTTCCATCATCTCACCAAAGTGCTTTTGGACACCATCCTGAATGGCTCTGAAGAGTGGCAGACACATCTTGGAGACAGTCTCCAGTCTGCTGAGTTTTTCTTTTAGCTGGAAGATCACTTGAGGGGCGGGACTAGGAAGATCAAAAATGACCAATCAGAAAAGAAGGAAATCCCGACTGTACCACACGACGCGGTAGATTTCTAGTTGTAGTAAAAAAATAGCATCTGACAATGGCACAAACATCTTTTATTTTTTAGAAGAAATGCTTTTAGCGCTTCTACTTGTGGTTTTAAAGACATCTGAGTCATTTAGAACAGAGGAAAGAGCCGCAGCGAACTCCGCCGCTGTCTTCGTTGTTTATGAGAAATTGAGCATCGCCGTGTATGACGTGAATTAAACAGGAGTCTGGCAGGCCAGGCTGTCTTTCTCGTACCAATAGCGCCTATTTTCTTCTCCTACCCACCACTGGGTAGGATCACAGTTAAGTGCACTGTAAGGTCACTGAACACATGCTTCACACTAAGAAGTTCAACTCACCTGTTGACCGCTCAGACATCCCTTCATTCCTTCTCACAAGCCTTGATCTTCTTAGGTGATCCTCCAGTCATCCGAGTAGCCAGTGTTTCTTATCCTTTCCTTCGTACCCCGTAACACTCTCGTAACTTAAGCACTCAGTTCTTCTGGTGCGCTCCTTCAGCGTCCGCAGCACTTCCGTGTTTGGGTCTTACCAGTATAGACATATATATACACCGGCTGTGTCTCAACTCAGGGTCTGCATCCTTCGAAGGACCCAGTCTACTCGGCCGACGTGGGCTGGGTCCTCCGTCGGCCGGGTAGATCGGATGTTAACGGCTGTGAATTTGGACAGGCCTAGCCTTCATGAATTCCCGCCACTCCCTCGGCGAACGTCCCGTCGCCTAGCAACCGTGGAACCGCTGAGCAGAAGGGAGAAGGAACTTTAAACGATGGAGCTCGAAGTTTCATTTAGCTTTTTAATCATTTCCTTGACTGTTGGAGAGCTAATTCAGAGAAAATACTTTCGACAAGCTGAGCCTGAGCAAAGATGTGATAATAGTTTTTAATCCTTTCTAAGGGTCTTGACCAAAACCGATTTATCACCTTTTAAGACTTTTCAGACCCAGCGGATACCCTGTAATATTAAACAATTCTCATTTGTAAACAAAAATAAAATTCAAGAGTTTAATGCAGAACTGATTTTATTTAGATATTTCTTTTATATGTACGTGTTTAATCTTTATTAACCATTTTTTTCTAGCAAAGTAAAAAGCTGTCAAAGTTCTCCCTTCTCTCCTGGGCGCTCTGCAGCCTCATGTCCTCCCAGATCAGCTCCAGAAGCTGGTCATCGCTGGCACCTTCCCCTGGATGCCCATTTTCTCCAGAATAGTCTTAACAAACATGTAAGAGAAGCAACAGGAAGAGAAAAGAGGACAACGGGTTATTCCTTTCATGTTTTCGCAGAAAAAAATAAACTGAAACCAGTTTTTAAAATATGAGATGTTATTGTACCTCCATGCCACAGCCGCCGAATACTTTGCTCCAGTGATCATGTGGTCCTTCTTCGACCTAAGCTTAATAAATTCCCTGGTTTTCTCTTTTGTTCCTAAAATACAAACTTCTATTAAAATCAGGGGGAAAACGTAGCGGGAGAAGTACAACACCGAGCGACCGAACATACGAGCCGAGACCGCAATACAAGCACTTTTACTGTAACATTTCTAACTAAAATAACGTTCATGTATCACAAAAAGTCCTTAACCTAACAGTTTAAGTTTATACTGTCATTTATATGCGCAATCCTCCCCGACAGCTCCCGCTTCACTGTCCGCCATTGTTTTTAAAAGTTTTTCTGCCGGCCGGCCCGCAAGGCATCTTGGGAAATGCTACCTATTGAAGGATACACCGGACCCATCCTTCATTCAGGCGAAAAGAAGGCCGGATTTGTCGACCGCATTTGAAGGAGTCTTCGAATTGGGACAGGCCTAGTCGCGGCGCTGTGACGTAACCAGCCGACGAATCCGGCCGACGTAGGATGCAGACCCTGAATTGAGACACAGCCACAGACACTTCGTTAAGTGCTGGATCACTCTCGAGAGCGTTAAGACGCTTCTACATATGTATATGTTTATACTCTCGTCTCTCTTCTCTGTGGTGTCTGAATCCAGTGCGAACCGTGCCGACAGTATTTTGCAATGTTGTTTTTTTTTTTACTCTGTAACGGATAAGATAAAAAATGTAGCGAAATACAATACTTACAAAAAACAATACTTAAGTAAAAGTAAAATTACAGATTTTAAAAACTACTTAAAAAGTATAAATGCACAAAAAATCTACTCAATTACAGTAACACAAGTAAATGTAATTCGTTACTTTCCACCTCTGTTCATAAATAAAGTTGGTATGGTATGGTAAATACAACTCATTTACCAAAACCAATTAACAAATATGCAGTTAAATTCAACCTTGGCACTGGCGTACGTAGTTTAAAATATTTTAAGTAACTTATTATTAATCTGACCCTGTTCTTTAATCTTTCAGAAACGATGTCTCCCGGCCCTAAGGCCCTCCCTTGGCTGATAACAGCAAAGCGAATCGGTACGCGTGCCTAAAGTGTTGACCAGACTGCGCAGTTTTATTACCAGTATTTTAATCTCTTCTGCAGCACACATTGTTAAAAATGCACCCGGTGGAAAGCAGAATTGGTCCCATGTCTACAGGATTACCCCAAATTGGTGAGAAGCAGGGTTTTGCATGCCATTTAGTAATTTCTCTTCCAATTTTTAAATTTAGTTCATCTTTAAGTTTTTTCATGTCTACAAAACTTGATTTTACCTGGATCCCCCCGTGGTCGTTTTGTAATTATTTCTATTTTTTTCTCCAACCTTTTCAGCTTCTCTTCTTATTTTTCATCCCCTCTTGAACTGAAACACTACAATGATTCATTCCAAGGTCACAATTAACAGCTTAATTACAGTAAATCTATTATCATCCGGTCCGATTTCTTTTCCTTTGGTCTGTTTAACAAAACTCACTATTATCCAGAGAAGATGGGGCAATCATGGATGGAGGAGAAATAGCTCCAGCCTTTCTGGGCTCAATGTGGTTATTCTGAGAGACTTTTCATGGTTTATTTTAATCATCTAAATACATAAACTGGGGCATTATTGATTTGTACTCAGTTACTCATATCATGATTAATACAAATTTCCTGCAAGTTGACCTTGTAGCATTGGTGGATGAGTCATAGAAGTGTATACTGATTTTAGCTGTTTGTCTTTGTGACGCTGCAGAATAACGTCATTTCAGTCATTCTTCTGAATATTAGGACACTTTACTAACCCTTATTTGTTGAACATGTCACACATCATCCTGTGAGGATATCGGTTGTCCTGCTTCCTTCCTCCGTTGTATTTAGAATAATCAATACCAAAAATGTGAAGGATGGAGAGCAGAACATTTAATTGTAAATTAAACATATCACCTTGTGTCTTCAGACGGTTTATCACCTTTTAAAGTTTACCAGGCTGTGTGCCGATGCTTTAAACCTCCACACATTAGGCTGACACAAAGGGAATTTGCTGCATGAGTCAACTACTCAGGCAGACGAACGACTGTTCAGCTGTAGGTCAAACCAAGTCAGTGAGAGCTGCTCTAACAGACTATTGGCATCAGTATTTTGACAGCATCTTATTGCAGTTAAATTTGGGGTAGATTGTGTTTTTATGGAGCATTTTTTGGCCATATTTCTTAAAATGCTCTTCACACTCTGATGGTGACCAATAAATTTAATGTTTTTCAGAAAACATTCTGAAACATACAGTCCTGGAAAATCATTATCCAATCAGTGGTCGTTTCTCAATATGCGTACTTGTCCGAACTTGTGTACTCGCGTCCTTGTGAAACGTCGTCAACGATGACCCAAGGACTGTTCCAATCCTAAGTATGCATAACGGAACGTTCTTGCCCATTGTATCGAGGATGCATCAATGCATCCTTCTGCGGACTTGGGACAGCAAAGTTTCCCATAATGCATTGCGTTGTAAACCGTTAAACTCTGAATGTCAGAGTAGAAAGCTAATAGCTGTAATGTTTTATAATAAAAATATTATTGGATTAATATATAGTTGTCTGTTTTTGTAAATAATCGTGTGTAAACTTTTAATTTAGCTGTGTGTGTTTGGGTTTTACTCTTCACGATCCTTCAAAATGCCAATTAGCTAACCCACTATCAAAATAAAAGCACCGTATGTCTGTTCAGATGAGAAATAAACTTATTTTATTCATTAAACAGCAGGAAATGCTAGTATTTTAATAGTTTTGATCAACAGTGGGCCAAATACAATACGAATGATACGTTTTTGTTGTTATTTAATGAACAAACTACACTTTTATTTTTAAATCAGGTTGTTTTTTTAACTGTAGCAAGAAGCAGAGTTTGTTGCCAGGACACAACGGAGTACGGTTCCTTTCCAAATGCCGTCCTCGTCCTCCCGTACTCAGTAGAACAGACTTTCTGGTGTCCTTGCCAAGAACATACTTGTCTAGTACACAAGAACGTACTAGCGTCTTTGAGTATTGAGAAACGGCCCATGTGAATGTCCTAGTCTTAACGATTGGATCCTGATGCATCCATCAAACTGCCCCTACACCGTCCGTTTACATCAGTTTTGGACTATTTGGGCTCGGGTTTATTAGAATCAGGAGAGATAGATGTTCTTAAGTTGTGTTTTTGGAAAAAGGGATGTATTTTCACCTTCTTCAATTGCGGACTGCCTCGTTTACCGACATCTGTTGCGGTGAGTATGTCACGATGTTCATTGTCCAATAACATGCGGCGATTGTTTGAAAGACAACGGTAGAACCCGCCCCACGACCGAGAGCCGTCAATGGAGCGTGGAGAGACTAAACAATATATTTGTTTAGTCTGGCTTGTCAGGCTATGTTCGAATGGCTGTTTCCTAGAACGCCTACTCCACATTCAGTTGTGTCTTCATTGGTTCACAAGGATTTGGTCACCAACTCCTCTCGGAACTTTCTCACATCTTTCCCCTTAGTAACTCTTGGAAACTAATTTGAGATTTGTTTGAGACTTATTTAGCACTTCAGGTGTATTCAGTGTCCAATTCCAAGAGAAATTTTTTAACATTTACTGCCAAAACAACAGCTCCTCGAAACACTGAAGCTTTAGAGAGCCATTTTAAGATGTAAGCAGTACACTCACATAGCAGTAGCAAAAAGACTTAGGTCTGCAGGTCGGTCATTGGGCCAAGCCGTCGTCTATGTTTGTTGGGCGGACTTAACACAAGAGCGGCGATAGAAACAAGAACAAAAATGGTGTCGGCTCACGAACGGCTTTCGTTTGAAACGACTTTGCCAACAACTTAGAACAATCTAGACTTGAGGCTTTCTTTCAAACCTGAGCAGATAGAGGTTTTCAAGTCCTTTATTTTGAAAAAAGATGTATTTGCTGCTTTTCTTCAATAGTGTACAGGTGCTGGCCAGTAAATTAGAATATCATCAAAAGGTTGAAAATATTTCAGTAATTCCATTCAAAACGTGAAACTTGTACATTATATTCATGCAATGCACACAGACCAATGTATTTCCGATGTTTATTACATTTAAATTTGATATTTATAGGTGACAACCAATGAAAACATCAAATCTGGTATCTCAGAAAATTAGAATATTCTAAAGGCCAATGAAAAAATGTTTGTTTCTCTAATGTTGGCCAACTGAAAAGAATGAACATGAAAAGAATGTGCATGTATAGCACTCAATACTTAGTCGGGGCTCCTTTTGCCTCAATAACTGCAGTAATGCGGCGTGGCATGGACTCGATCAGTCTGTGGCACTGCTCAGGTGTTATGAGAGCCCAGGCTGCTCTGATAGTCGTCTTCAGCTCCTCTGCATTGTTGGGTCTAGCGTATTGCATCCTCCGCTTCACAATACCCCATAGATTTTCTATGGGGTTAAGGTCAGGCGAGTTTGCTGGCCAATCAAGGACAGGGATACCATGGTCCTTGAACCAGGTGCTGGTGGTTTTGGCACTGTGTGCAGGTGCCAAGTCCTGTTGAAAGGTGAAGTCTGCATCCCCATAAAGTTGGTCAGCAGCAGGAAGCATGAAGTGCTCTAAAACTTCCTGGTAGACGGCTGCATTGACCCTGGACCTCAGGAAACAGAGTGGGCCAACACCGGCAGATGACATGGCACCCCACACCATCACTGACGGTGGAAACTTTACACTGGACCTCATGCAACGTGGATTCTGTGCTTCTCCGCTCTTCCTCCAGACTCTGGGTCCTTGATTTCCAAAGGAAATGCAGAACTTGCTTTCATCAGAAAACATAACTTTGGACCACTCAGCATCAGTCCAGTCCTTTTTGTCCTTGGCCCAGGCGAGACGCTTCTTGCGCTGTTTCTTGTTCAAGAGTGGCTTGACACACGGAATGCGACACCTGAATCCCATGTCTTTCATGAGTCTCCTCGTGGTGGTTCTTGAAGCGCTGACTCCAGCTGCAGTCCACTCTTTGTGGATCTCCCCCACATTTTTGAATGGGTTTGTCGTCACAATTCTCTGCAGGGTGCGGTTATCCCTAGAGCTTGTACACTTTTTTCTACCACATTTTTTCCGTCCCTTCGCCTGTCTGTTAATGTGCTTGGACACAGAGCTCTGCGAACAGCCAGCTTCTTTAGCAATCACCTTTTGTGTCTTGCCCTCCTTGTGCAAGGTGTCAATGATTGTCTTTTGGACAGCTGTTAAGTCAGAAGTCTTCCCCATGATTGTGGTGCCTTCAAAACAAGACTGAGGGACCTTTTAAAGGCCTTTGCAGGTGTTTTGAGTAAATCAGCTGATTAGAGTGGCAGCAGGTGTCTTCTATATTCAGCCTTTTCAGAATATTCTAATTTTTTGAGATACCAAATTTGGAGTTTTCATTAGTTGTCACTTATGAATATCAAATTTAAATGTAATGAACATTGGAAATACATTGGTCTGTGTGCATTGCATAAATATAATGTACATGTTTCACGTTTTGAATGGAATTACTGAAATATTTTCAACCTTTTGATGATATTCTAATTTACTGGCCAGCACCTGTATGGTGGACTGCCCACTTGACTGATTTCTGTAATGATGACTACGTCACCTTGTTCATTGCTTTGATTGGTCCTAGCACTGTCCAATTGTGTGTGGACAGTTTTAAAGACAACCATATATTCTAACTCCTTGACTGGGTAGTTTCAAGGGCTCTGGGATGGCTTACCAGGGTAGTAAACTCTGGGCCTGACTAGCCATTAGCTCTTCAGTTCTGAAGGACAAGTACATCTTTCTTAAAACCAGATTTTAGGTGGGATGGTCTCTCCGCCTCACGTTTCCATGGAAATATACCAACGGCCTGTAAGCAGAAATTTACCCAATGAATCAATCATCTTCAGATGTGTTCTCTACTGGTTTCTGCTTCTGGTTTGACATCTCCGCCAAAAACACTAATACCACAGATGAGTGTGTAGCGCTCAACGCTCAGCGGTGCAACAACAAGGTGTTAGGGTTGCAAGATCTACAAACATTGGCTTCCTTCTGCCAAACAGAACACACACACTCCTTTGCCGTTGCCCCCAGCGTGTGCTATTTTGCCAACTCCAACCCTCGGCAAGATAATAAAATGGCTTGCAGACATTTAGTCAATATTTCTGTCTTGGCTCAGAGTACATCTCCCCAGCCCTCTGCTTACTGAAAGATGTGTTGCTGATTCTTCTCTTTAACAGGAGTCTGCTTGAGTTTGCCAGACAGTAAGAGTGAACATAGATAGATGCAAGACAAGGAGAAGAGGAGCTCACTAATGCAGGGCAGTTCATTAAAATCAGGCGCAAGGCATCTATCAGGAGGGAGGGATGTGGCTAATCAGCGCCCGTGGTTAGTCTGAATTAGAGAAAAAAGAGGATATTCCACTCTGCTGTGCTCCTCCTGTCTTGGGAGCTGCAGAGATGGTTGATTCTGAGGATTCGGGCAGATGATTGATTTTCCAGAAGGATGCTTTGAGACACTGCTCTGGATCCTCCATCTGATTAACATTTGCAGCATTATTTTTGTCATGAATATACAAAGAGGCAAGGAACAAATAAATACTGACACGCATCCAGGAGCTGATAAATATTGAATGGAGCACACATGACTTCATATGCTACCGTTTTGATAATTTGATCATTCATGCTGCAGGGAGTTTAGCCAAGGTCTAATGGAGAGTTGGAGCAGGTCGAGCGAGGAGACCAGAAACGTCACAGCTGTTTTATTTACGTGGTTCAGTCACGATGTCACAACTAAACGTAAAAATGGATGATGGTCTGTATTTGATATAGCGCATTCTAGAGTCCTGGGACCCCGAGGCGCTTTGCAACACAATCAGCCTTCCACCCATTCCCACGCTGATGATGAGCTACTGTAGCCACAGCTGCCCATGGACAGAGGTGAGGCTGATGAACACTGACGCCACGGGTCCCTCTGACCACCAGCAGCAGGCAGGCTGGGTTAAGTGTCTTGCCCTAGGACACAACAGCAGCATTCTCTGCCAGGAGCCATGGAATCAAACCTACAACTGTTAGGTATTTTTATTTATTCATCTTTGTTGTGAAATCTTTTGTTAAATGTGTTGGGGAAAAACCTGACCTTACTTGTTTTTACGTTTGGGTGTTTTAGGAAACTCCTTTCTGCTTTAGGCATTTTGATCCAGTATCTGAAGTTTTCCTTTGTCCTGTGCATTCTAAGACCAGAGTGTTTTCCATTAGTTAAAAGCAAACTGGTCAGGTAGGAAAATTAGCTCAAATCTAGAAACTTCTCTTGTGATTGTGGAATTTGTGGGTGTGAACATTTTGGATTCAATAAAACCCCCTCCATGAGCTCGGGCTCCTTGGTGAGAGGAAAATGGCTTCCTTGTTGTATGGTCTGATTCTCTCACCCTCTGCAGAGTTTACACTTTGCAGAGCTTGTTGTCTGTTTAAGGTTTGTTACAATTTACTAAATTAAGAATCTAATCCCTCTGTGTGGGTGTTCTGACTTCCTTTAAGGTAATATAAGTTTAAGGTATTATAAGAACAATAGTATAAATTAAAATACGCAACATAATAGTGAATAATGCTAAATTAACTTAGAGAACATAGATTAAAATTACCTATCAACAACCCTCCAATTACTGCTGCCCATTTAATAGAATAATTCGGTACTAATTTTGGTTTAATTTGAAGCTTTTCATTAGTGATTTGCATCTCATTCAGGAAGCTTTTCTCCACTTGAGCAGGTAGAAATCCTTTGGATCCAACTGCTGCTCTTTCATTTTCAGAATTTGTTCATTTGAAAATATATTAATGACAGATTTATCTGCAAAACGAACACTGCAACTGTTTAAGAAAGAGCCTCTGGAGTTCTTTTTCCTTGAGTTTGTTGGGTCTTCTGGCCTTTGTTACCTCGGGACCTTTGTCTGTATCACTCTTTCATTGTTAGGATGCTGATACGACCTTTTCTTGCCTCCTCCAACTTTTTAACAAAATAATGAAGAAGATGTCATTGACATCCTGGACTTGAGAAATTCTGAGTGAGAGAAAGTTTAGTTTGAAGGCTGCCTTTGGCGTCACCCTGTGCTCACTGGGAGTCCTGGTCTGACACAAATCACTCCTCTCTGCAGTTTTGCTGTTATTCAGATCATCTTCACAGAGACTGGAACATGTTTAGGGTTGAAAAGACATTCAAACAACACCTAAGAAGTTCACAAACACATGAATCCTGAATGCATTTCGTCTAAAACTTCAAGTTAATAGTTGATCTCTGCATGAATCAAAGTTGCAGCCACATTTTTACCAAGATCAGAGTCCAAGCTTTTATTTCGTAAAGAAAAAGAAAAGAAAAGAAAAAGGGATGTCCATTAAAATGTGGGGGAAAAACTGTCCAAACTTTTGCAGGTGAGCTAGCTAAAACATGGTATTAGATGAACCGGGGAAGCAAACAAACTCTAAAGAAAATGAGGAAACTGTTAATGTTGAGTTTTAGCTCAATATCCCCAAACTTGACGGAGTAAAAGTCATTTGTCTGTGGCTTGTTTAAAGAAGACATACAACGGACCAAGTAGTCTTTGGAGTTTTGGTTTTGAGTGATTCTCAGCTAATTTTACACCATATTTTTGTTTAATTGGCTGACTTACAACCTTTTCTATGTTGGCCAACGTTCAGCAGCTGTAGTCGCCACCTTGAACAGGATTACCACTGAAAGTTCATCAGACATTCTTTTAATGACCAACTTCTCCCTCCTTTCACTTTCATTTTCCTTCTCGGTGTCCGATATATATATATATATATATGTATATATATATATATATATGTATATATATATATATATATACATATATATATATATATATATATATATATATATATATATATATATATATATATATATATATATGCATATATATATATATATATATATATATATATATATATATATATACATATATATATATATATATATATATATATATATATGTATATATATATATATACATATATATATATATATACATATATATATATATATATATATATACATATATATATATATATATATATATATATATATATGCATATATATATATATATATATATATATATATATATGTATATATATATATATATGTATATATATATATATATATACATATATATATATATATATATATATATATATATATATATATATATATGCATATATATATATATATATATATGCATATATATATGTATATATATATGTATATATATATATGTATATATATATACATATATATATATGTATATATATATATATGTATATATATATACATATATATATATATATATATATATATATATATATATATATATATACATATTTATATCAGGTAGAGAAATAAACCAAAATCTGCAACACTCCACTTGTGAAAATAAATGTGAAAAATGTATTTTGGGAACTTGGACAACAATTCTGACTGCTTCACTGGCACAGGACACAGTGGAAAAAAAAAAGAGACAAATTTCTTGTGTTATCATCATGTGTCCAACAGTTTTATGGGTGGATGTTTAGCTAATAGAGACTAGATTCCCTCTGAGAGGAGAGATCTTGCACAAACTGGTAATGCTTGGAGTTTTGTGATGAAGGAGGCTCTGATTCAAATCCACTAATATTTAGTCTTCAACAAGGTGGCTGGGGAAAATGCTCTCAACCTCCTGTTTCAGGAAGTAGAAGTTAGCCAGAGGAGTAGGGAAGCGGAAAACGGCAGGATTTGAAATCTTACTCATTAATGATCATCATGTAAGAACATCATGCCTCTTAATGACTGACAGTAACACAACTCTTCCAATGCCTCTGCATTTATTTTTATTTCTACAAATAACAAAAGCTTGAAGGTTTTCTGCCATGTTGTGGAGTTGCTAATGCTAACGGTTAGCTTCTGCTAGCTGAGGAGTGCTCTGCTCTCTCCTGGATGCTAAACCAACAACATTCTTCCCAATCGTGAGTCAAGATGGGTGAGTCCACGTATGATCATTTTTAGCATGACGTGGAATTGACAGCCTTTTCTAATCAGCGCATTTCCCTGTCTACTTTTTATTGGCGGCTAAAGCAGGAAATAGAGGCAGCAGTCTGTTTTCCTGTTTAGCCTGCATGTGAAACTCAGGGTGACTGTTTACAAAAAATCTTATCTCCAACTTCTATGTCCTCAAAGGTCTACAGGAGCCTAGAGAAGCTCTTGAATAATTTGTTTGACAAAAACTTCCATCAACGTCTGACTTTCATTAAATCACAGCTAAGGTGCTGCAATACTACAGCCTTAACCAGAATCAAGTCCTTTAGCTGTACATTCTGCACAAACAGCCTCAGGGAAGAGGTTGTTCTACCGTCTTGTTTTGTGGGCTTTGAGGCTGTTCAGCTTTGTGCTTGAAGAAAGGAGGGTGAATACCTCATGGGTTGGATGGATAGGGTCCATCAATCAGTTTTGTGCTCACTTATGTCTGTTGAGAAATGTAATCAGGGCTTTCTAAAGGTTTCCGTGAACTCTGTCAAGTGGCGGAAACATCATCACCCACATTTTGCATGTTCTATCAGAGATAACTCTACCGTCACATGACCAGCTTCTGCAGGAAATCCCATAAAGCTAGCAGCATAAGATAAGGGTTCTGAGCAAAATACAAACTCAGTCCAGGCTAAACTTTCTTCTCGGGCTAAATAAGAAAGGTACATCCTGCTAAAAACTCATCTACTGGAAATAAAATTATTTCCTGCACTCACCTCGATATGTTGTGCATGCATCTCAGAGGCTGTTAGCCAAAGTCTGGGGCTGTTACCTTTGAATCATTAAGTAAGGAGCAAGTGTTTGAAGCTCCTTGATATAATGATCCTTGGCAACTCTGGGAGTTCAAAGTAAATTGGCAAGGGTAAAAGAGACTTCTCTGTCACAGAACAAAATAGAGAAATCAGCCAGCTATGTTTAATAGAATTTTCATCAGTGCTCAACCAGTCCCTCAAATGGGTTATCTAAGATAATGGTTGCACAGGTTCATTACCTCGTTGTCAAATTAAATTTCTTTTTCTGCTCCAGGCAGATTGGATAGTGATTACAGATCCAACCAAAAAGAAGGCCTCTGATGTTCTCTCTCTCTGAGAGTCGCAACGACAGCAAAATGAGTCTATTTCATCTGAAGATCTTTGAGGGCTGACCTGTTCACATCAGAGCAAAACACGTCAAAGTGGCCAAGATGTAGCTAGACTGGTCTTCGTTCGTCTTTGTTTCCTGTAAGTGAAGAGCCTCATTTGAAAATATGAGCAAGAAAACAAAGTCTACAAGTTCAGCTTCATGAAAAAAAAAAATTGTTGTAGAAACTTTTCAAAGGTATTTTCAAAAATACAGCACGTGGTAGGAAAAATGTCAGTTTCAAAATAAAGCTGATGGGAAAGTTTGGTTCTGCTACCTTTGAAGGCACCGTAGAGTTTAGGAGAGATTTTTGGTTGTCAAACCAGATCAAATGGGCTAAAATTAAAATGATCCTGAAATTTAAAACCCACATTGTTTTGTTGAACAAAGGCAGCCTTGGGCGTCTAATGTAACACAAAGCCTGTTTCATTTCTGACCTGCTTTCCTATGAGTTAGCGATATTTTAATGGCCACGAAGTAACAGTTAATTCTGAGAAAAGCTTGTTTAACACGTCAAAAGCTTATAGACATGTCCCCTGATCTTTGCATGTCCTAACCACTACAGCGTCAGTGACGTTGGTTGGATGTAGTAATGCTAACCACAGAACAACGCTAGCCCCTGCTACTGCTAATGCCTGAAGTACTGCTAACGCTAGCCTGAGCTGCTAATGCTAGCCTGAGCTGCTAACGCCCTTGTTGGACGATAGAAAAACAAAGAAAAATATTGGAGCATCACCCGCATTCCAGGAATTACTGGGGGTGTTTCTCAATGTCAAGGAACCTTGTCTTGATGTCTTGGCCCCGCCCTAGTTGCCTAGGAGATACGTCAACCGGAGCCGCCAAGACGTGTTCCAATCATCGACATAAATATATGGACAATGGGTTTCCATAGACTCCAACAACAAGTTTTTCTGCTAAAATGGGAGGTGGCCACCACCGCCATTTTGACCGTGTCACAGGTTCCGTCAAGCCCAGACAATTCCATAAAAGGGAAGAGAGGTGGAGCTGAGGGTGGGGCTGTAACGCTGGGATCGACAAACGACACCCGGTCGAACTAGCTACAAGCTAACCTGAAGCTAACCCAAAGCTAATGCGGAGGTGGGAGCTAAGCTAACGGAGATAGCAACCTATCTACAACCGGAGTTAAATGTGCACAACACCAGAGCTTCTGAGTCAGAGATACGCCGGGCTGACCGCTGGATAAAACCGGGTGGAACACAGAGGTCTCCGAGAGCTCCACAAGCCGATAGTGGGAACCCAGCTCCACCAACATGTTATATTTCAACCCATTTTCTAAAGTGCAGCATTATGTTAAATGCACTGGGTTTTACCCTATTACATTTAAATTTCATGGTTAAACAGTACATGTTAAAATCTAAGCTCAGCTCAGCAGTGACCTAAGATACATAAATATAATTTTACTTACCGAAAAAAATGAAGTGGAGACTCCTTGGACGCTCTATTAGTGCAATTAATGCCACGGCAAGTCATTTTGTCCAACAATTGCACAAATAATATCCAAAACAGAATACACACACACAGAGACTCAAAATCCCGGAGCAGTTTCCAGACCAGACCGAGGCTCTACTGAGGCCTTTCCACGGAGCTAGCTCTGTGGTCACGTGGGTCTGATGCTCATTAATTATACAGAATTTTAGGCTTTTAATACACTTAAACAGAAGAGTGAGAAAAAAATTCACCCCCCTCAGAGTTGTCATGAGTGTAAACTAGATCATTTAAACAAAAAACATGTTCTGGTACCAGGCTGTAAACATGTTTATTTCTGCTGTCAAATTGGTATTTTTAACATGGGAGTCAATGAGGATTTGCTCGTTTCTGACACCAGCCCCTAGTGGATGAGGGTGGAACTGCAATTTATTTCATGTCCGGGTTTGACTCAATTTCAGAGCTGCATTGTGGGGGCCTGGTTCCAATCTGTTCCAATGTTTGTGTTCTACCGAGGCATGTGATCTCCGTTTGTTAGCCATTTAGCTAGCTGAGCAAGGACACATGGGAAGTTGGTGTTTCTCAATATCAAGGCGCCTGACCTTGCGAGGCTCGGCGCCTTGCTTACAAGGACACTGTTCACCAGGATACAGTCATGTGTTTATTTGTTGGGTTATCAGATTGTTTGTTTTGCACTATCCTACTGGGTACTACTGTACATTATTTTTTACTGTATATATTGTATATCTTATTTCTATTTCACCTGTTCCTTTGTCTCTCCTACTGCTTTGAGCATGTACATGACACAAGAATTTCCCTCGGGATAAATAAAGTTGTTCTTATCTTATCTTCCTTGGTCAAAGAAAATGGTTAAATGGAACAGACTTGCATCACGTGACAGCGGCTTCCACGGTGGTTATGTAACATCACGTGACACAGGAGATAACGTTATATTTTATACGTATTAGTTTCAATGTAAATATATAACGAGCCTTTTACTTTTTAAATTGTGTATATGTTTATGAAATGAAAAATATAAGCGAGTTACTACCCGCTAGCCAACGAAGCTGCAGCTACTAAGCAACTAACCAACAATAGATAACTGCTTTCGATCTAAAAAAAACATTTTAAATTATCTGACTTACTTTTATACATGTCTTTTTTGTTTTAGAAAAATAGACCTGACAAGTACATTTCAAAACAACATGAATTTTCTCAAGTTTCACCCCAAGAACAAACCCCAAACTGCCAACCCTGAACAGGAAAGGAAGAGAGGAAAAAAATAAATAAATAAAAAATACAAAGAAAAACAAACAAACAATAAATAAATAAATAAATAAAATTAATTTATTTTTAAGGGGGGGGGGGGGGGCGCTACTCAGAAATAATAGTTGTGGATTTCTCGACGAATGTCAAAAAGGTTTGCCAAGCTTTATAGAGTTTGTTTACAGAACCACGGACGGTGTATCTGACATATTCAAGATCCATGCATAACATAGTATCTCTTATCCAGTAGGCATGAGAGGGAGGAAAAGAGTCCTTCCACTTCAGCAAAACAGCTCTTCTAGCCAGTAAGGTCTAAAAGGATAGGATTCTTAGTTTGAAATGTGATAAGGCCAGATCTGGGGTGACACCAAATATAGCAGAGACAGGGTTTGGCTCCACCTGACACTGCAGAACTTCAGATAATGTACCAAAAACTGATCTTCAAAAGTTTGCCAGGGAGGGGCACGACCAATACATATGCAGTAAAGAGCCAGGAGCACCCCTACATTTTTCGCAAGTTGGGTCTATGTTTGGGTATAGACGTGCCAATTTGGCCTTAGACAGGTGCACATGGTGGACCACCTTAAATTGCACTAGTGCATGCCGAGCACACACAGATGAGGCATGCACCTGGACCAGTATTAATGCCCACACCTCATCTGAGATTGTAAAATTGAGGTCCTGCTCCCAGGCAGTTTTAATAGCCGCTAATGAAGGACAACATAGTTTAGTGATAGAGTTATAAAGCTTAGACATTACTCCTCCCACTGTGGGGTTTACCAATAAAAACTCATCCAATGGGTTCTCTAGGGGTTTATTTGGAAATTGGGGCATCATACTCTGCACGTAATGCCTGACCTGCAAGAACCTGAAAAACTGAGTGGACGCAATCCCAAATTTTGTTGTCAGCTGGGCAAACCTAGAAAAGAGATCATCAAAATTTAAGTCTGTGAAATGTTTTAGACCTTTTTATGCCAAAAAAGAAAGGCAGCATCAGCCATTGATGGAGAGAACAAGTAGTTAGCTGCAATTGGACTTAAAAGTGAAAAAGCCCGAAGACCCAGAGTTTTTTTTAATTGAGACCAGATTTTCAGGGACTGCTTAACCACTGGGCTCCCAGAAGCGATAGAACAGGAAAGTGGAAGTGGTGCACCTAGGAGTGCAGAAAGGGAGATTGTTGCACCAACCGCGTGGGCCTCCATGGTGACCCAGATTGGAGATGAAGATTCAAGATGAAAGTGCCTTCAGTGCAGCATACTAAAGTTCGCAGCCCAGTAGTAGTGATGGAAACTGGGTAAGCCCCCCCCCCCCCCCCCCCCCCCGCTTAGGCCACTGGAGGAAGGCCTTTCTCAGCCTAGGATGTTTGCCATTCCAGATAAAAGAGAGGATTAAGGAGTTTAGAGATTTTAAAAAATATTTAGGGATCATAATAGGAAGACACTGGAAGAGATAAAGAAATTTGGGGAGAAGCATCATTTTCACAGAGTTTATTCTGCCCATAAGAGACAGTACTAGTGGGGACTATTTAGATAGCAGTTGCTTCACTTGATCAAATAGTGAAAGAAAGTTACTCTTGAACAAGTCACAAAAATGCCTAGTGACACACACCCCAAGGTATTTCAGTTGGTTAGTAACAACCTTTAAGGTAAAACTTCCATAATTGAGACAGATAGCCTCCCTATTAATCGGAAACAGTTCACTCTTATTCAAGTTAAGTTTATAGCCAGAGAATGTACTAAAGTTGGCCAAAATCCGGAGTACCGCTGGGAGAGACCTGAGTGGATCGGAAATATATAATACCAAGTCGTCAGCATATAGAGAGACCTTATGCTCGAGACCGCCTCTAAGGATGCCCTGTTTTTCACCACTGCCACGAACCGCAATAGCAAGTGGCCCAATGGCCAAGGCGAAGAGGAGGGGGCTCAAAGGACAGCCCTGCCTCACCCCACGGTAAAGTCTAAAGTAATCAGAGCAATGGCTGTTTGTAAGCACTGATGCAACAGGGTTCACATACAATAGTTTAACCCAGGATTAAAATAAAGGACCAAAACCAAATTTCTGTAATGTAAAAAAAAAACAAATAATCCCACTCAACCCTATCAAACGCCTTTTCAGCATCCATAGAAAACAGGCATTCAGCTACATGGTGACTAGGTGTGTAAATCATATTAAACAGCGAATTTCATGAAGGACAGTTTCTAACCTACGAGCTAACAACTTTGCCTGAATCTTAACATCAGTATTTAAAAAGATATAGGCCTGTAAGAGGCGCAGTCAAATGGGTCTTTGTCCTTCTTAAGCAGCATGGAAATGCAAGCCTAATAACATGACGGGGGAAGTTCCCCAGACTCAGTAGAACCAGTAAATAATAAACTTTAAATGGGGGAAAGATCATCTGAAAACTTCTTTAAAAAAATCTGTTGAAAACTCGTCTGGGCCCGGTGATTTCCCTGACTGCATGGATGATATAGCTGCTTTGATTTCCTCTACGGTGATGGGTGCTTCAAGATTCTGTCTAGTTTCTGGGAGAATAGAAGGCATATCCACAGAGTTTAAAAAAACTCTCCATATCGCTCAAACAGGTAGTAGAATCTGATGTATATAGTTTTGAGTAAAAGGCTCTAAATTTGTCTGCTGTCTGATCAGATGTGATGTCCCCGCTGTCTGTCCTAATGCCCCGTATAGATTGTTTGGCCCTTGCACCGCACAGCTGATTGGCCAGAATTTTACCAGTCTTTTCACCATGCTCATAAAAATCGCTCTTCTGATCAAACAGCCTTCAACCTGGCGGGAAGAAAGAATATTGAATTCAGTCTGTAGCCTTAATCGTTCTTTAAATGCATATGCATAAGATGGTGAGTGTGCATATAGTCTATCCAAATGAAGAATTTGGTCTGAAATGTCCTTCTGTCTCTTTTCCACAGCTCTCCTTTTAAATGCAGCAAAAGAAATTATTTCGTCCCTAAGGAAGGCCTTCAATGCTTCCCAGATTGTTTGACAAGGCATGCCAGGGGTCCTATTTTCAATGAAAAAGGTTTTAATTTTAGAGGAAATATCTGAAACAAATGCTTCCTCAGCAAGCAGCGGCAGATCTAACCTTCACTGCCTTTTCACAAAGTCACTATCCAGAAGAGCCATTTTACGAACCAGGGGGGCATGATCGGAAACTGTAGTACTTTCATAACTGCAAGATTTAAGTTTTGGGAGCAGCTGATTGTCTATTAAAAAAGTAATCGATGCGAGTGTACTGTATGTATGATGTACGTGAGAGAAAAAGGAGTAGTCCCTACCGGTTGGATATAAGAAACGCCAAGGATCAGTAAGGCTAAAATCTTCAAGAATTGACCTAACATATTTGGCTGACTTATTTAGACTAGCAGGCTTAGAGGAGGAACGATCTAACTGTGCATCCAAAAAACAGTTAAAGTCCCCACCTAAAATCAGAGAATGAGAATTCAAATCTGGGAGCTGAGAGAAAAGGTTTTGGAAAAAGTCCACATCGTCGAAATTAGGCGCGTAAACGTTGGCCAAGATCACAGATTTATTACAAAGTTTGCCAGATACAATTATAAAGCGTCCATTTTTATCTGATATGATATTTGAGGCAACAAAGGGAATATTATGTTCAACAAGAATGGCGGTGCCCCTGGCCTTTGCTTTAAAATTCAAATGAAATGACTGCCCCGACCAGCATTTCCCCAAATACCACTGATCTGAATCTTGCAAATGAGTTTCTTGCAAAAACACTATCCCAGACCTGAGCTGTTTAAGGAGAGAAAAGACTCTTTTCCGTTTAACCGGGTGGTTCAGTCCTTTTACATTCCAACTGACAAGGTCAAGATTGCTGTTCACTCTAGAGTGATCCTGTAATCATAGTACCTAGAGTACCCCCGAGTGAAAGGAAGGGAAGTGGAAGGAAGGGAAGAAAAACAACACACAAAGAAAGTAAAATACATTTTGAGAAGAAAATTAGCTGTCTGAAACGAACCCCCCACCCCTTCAAAAAAAAAAAAACCTCTGAAAACAACACAGGTTGCAAAACAAAAGCAACCACTGTAATTCTCCTACTACTCATCATCAGCATACCAAAAATATACTCCCAAACGAAACCAACTTTCCCCCCGTCACAACAAATAAACAACTACTCTTCACCCAGCTGAAAATTGAGGGCTAAATAAAGCGTCAAACATACAACGAGATATTTTATCTAGGAATGAACTGCCAACAAATACATGGAAACAAAACCACACACTGGTCCTTTCTCAACAGGTATTGATTATTAAATTTTGTATACAATATAATCGGCCTGTGGCTGTTGGATGTCCCGGTAATACCTAAGAAGTTCAGAAGGTCCAAGCCGGATCACGGTGATGCACTATGTTCCCCCTCCATAGACCGAAGGAGGTCGGCTGCCGTGGAAACGGACTGCAACCACCGTCTCTCCCCATCCGGGAGGGTGACACGCAGCCTCGCAGGGAAGAGAAGAGACGGACGCAATCTTTTGGTGTAGAGTTCAGCCATAACTTTCTTATACTCAGCCCACTTCTTCAGGACGTCAGCACTGTAATCCTTGTAGAAACGAAGCTTGTGCCCCCGGTAATCCACCGTGCCACGCTTCCGTGCCTCCCTCAACACCAAGTCCTTAATTTGGAAACAATGAAAACAAATAATCACCGGGCGCGGACGCCCCGCTGGACTGGGTTTCGGGGCAAGGCTTCGGTGGGCTTTATCCAGCTCAGGCGGAGATGATAGGATCTGGTTGCCAAATATTTCCACAAGAAGTCTGGAAAAAAACGCTGTTGGCTGCGGACCTTCCAGGGACTTGGGTAAGCCAACCACTCGTAGATTCAGCCTCCTGCTTCTCCCCTCGAGGTCAGAAAGTTTAGATTCAGCATTGCATTGTCTTCCTGTAGAGTCGCACACACAGTTTCGAGTTGCTCTAAGCGTTGGCTAACCTCCTCAGCATTTGATTCAAGGTCCTTGATGCGTTTGCCTGTGTCCCGAGACATCAGTTTGAATTTTGTCCAGTTTGGTGTCCAAATTATCAAACGAGGATTTAAAGTCAGTACCAATCTTCATTCGGAGTTTATCAAGCATCTCTGAGATTTGTGCTGCGGTCACTGGCATGCTAGCTCCGTTAGCCCCTGCCGAGGAGCTTTCTGCTACAGAGTCCTTTTTGCTGCCTTTAGTCGATTTAGACATGACTTCCCAGCTCATGATGTTGTTCCTGATGCTAACGCCCAAGTTCCAACAGGGTTACAGATAGAGGAGAGGTGAAGAGAGTAATAATAGCGGGAGCCAGCAAACTGCACACCTACACCATCGCTTGCCAACCAGAAGTCACCCTGACTTACTTTTAAACTCGAAAATTGTCCCGAAGTAGCTGCCGGCTTCTGATCCGCCTTCTTTTTGAAAATACCGCGGTGTATTGTGCGTAATTTTTGACCAAGGCTAGGCTACAAGACGCCTCCCGTGTATCCTTGCTCAGCTAGCTAAACGGCTAACAAACGGAGAACACACACCTCGGTAGAACATGAACATTGGAACACGTCTTGGTGGCTCCCGATGACGTATCTCCTAGGCAACCGGGGCTGGGCCAAGACATCAAGGCAAGGTACCTTGGCATTGAGAAACGCGGCTTCTCAGGCAAACACGGAGTCTCTGACCGGGTCGCCTGAGAATCACGCACAAATTGTTTGACGCCCTCGACGTCTTTTTGAAGATTGCAGATCATGTTCATCATGTTAGTCATCATTGGAAGGAAAGTGTTTGGCATCGCCTGAAGTTGAGATGATAATTGCATCGTTACCTCTGAGTCCATTTTCCAAAATAGTAAATAGTCTTCCAATTCACTAATTTGCTCTTTGATTTAGCTTCTATTTAGATGTTTATTTAGAAACAACCTTACCTGTAGATTTTTAAAGAATTAGTTACAGGGAAGCTTGGCTGGTGAATGAATATTTTGGGCAAAATTGTTCAATAATGCCAAAAATATCATTGTCATTTGACCTGTCCAAGATGGCGGGTCGAGCTACGTGTCGGGCACCTAAGATGGCGGACCGCCGCGCATGCGTCGTCCGACACCCGGTGTTTTTCCGTCGTAGCAGGATCACAATTCCAAACACCTCAGCGTGTTTCAGAACCGCCGCTAACGTTACCTCAAAGTACTCCGTACCGGAAGGTTTAACGGATTAAAGGACGCAGTTTCGCTGCGTCCGAACGGCTAGAAAGCTTCGTGGGACGCGTTCCCGAGCCTTCTCACCGAGAGTGGCTAGTTAGCTCGTCGGCTAACGCTAGCGAACGCCCTGGAGCGACCAGGGTCTCAAAATTGCCTCAATCAACCAACGGGCATCTCGCTCCGTGATTAAAAGGGTTTCAACAGCGTACGCAATCTGGATGCAGTATCGCCCAGCGGTAATAGCCCGACTTACAGCGTTTACCAAGCAAGTTAAGCTACGGTAGGTGCTAACGAGTATTCCGACACAGAACAGCGCGGATCCGGCGCTTATTGAACGGAAATAAATTTCCGACGGAGTCTTCCGTCTCCGATTACACAAATGGATGCACACAGTGTCACAAACACCGCGACAAACAATAAACAGACGGTTCCAACGTATTAAAACAGGAGAAATGTTTACCCTTAGATGTAGGCCTCAAAATGGCCGTCAGCACACGTCAGCACTTAAGGTGTTTTGATGAAACAGCGCCTCCTGTCGGAGGGTGATGAATGTGCACCCCCCTTTCTGAGAGCTGAATGAGGAAATGATCGCCTTTCCTCTGAACTCACACTGAACAAAAATCCCAAAATGTCTCAAAATCGGCACAAAGTGTAATAAACTGTGCAGATATCAAGCTAGGCTCGCCATATGTAACGGAATTGAAGTGATGAAACTATCTAGAGTTGTATTTTAATACACTGTAAGTAGATCACTTTTTATAAACAGAAGAATAGGTTGTTTTTATCATCAGGGAGTTCATTTAAACACTCTGTATTGACTTTGAGACAAGGAAAGAGAGAGAGATGGGATCGTTTGAGAATCTTTAATTTCTTGATTATAAATTCTAAACAATCTACCAGGACTAACTCTGTGATGGATGAAAATGGATTTGGATGTTGTGTTGGTGCATGTGTGTGTGTGTGTGTGTGGTTGGTTCAGACTCTTTAGGATGACGTCATTGAATCTGGTAGTCTTTGTTATGACTAGATATCACGAGGCTTATAAAGTGATGACATGAGCTGCTATTTTGCCGTGTACGTACCCAGTGGGGGGCCTCCCAGGTAGATCAGGAAATGCCAGGTCCAAGAACCTCGGATGTGCGCTGGAGCTGTCGGCGCAGCGGTCGCAGCGTTTCAAAGCCCGTCTGGAGGGTCGACCCCGGTACCAATCGACGGCGTCAGCAGGTGCTCTTATTTTGAAAGGATGTCGTCTGGTTGTTAAACGACGAAAATCTCCAGCTTCACAGTTCTTAGTTTAAAGAAGAAAACACATCTGGCCAGTCTGTGCTTTTCTTTAGGATGACGGTGACTAGAACTGAAGTCAAAATGGAACTGAGCTTAAAATGGCGTTGCCTTGTTTTATATCTCTGAATTGTTGATAAGTTGGTGTAAAGTGGATTGGACACTTGAAGTCAACACCAGATTCTCCTGCGGCAGCCGAAAGCTCTGATTGGTTGGAACAATGTGTCATGCGTTTCTATGGAGATGAGGATCAGTATGTCTGTGCCGTAGTCCTGTTTTCATTAAACATAAATCATGACATATTTATTTCACAGATCATTCACTTGATTATTGTTGATCAACATCTGTTTTGCTTAATAATTTTAATCACAAATAAAGTACTTTGATTAAGTAAAGCTTCTTCTCCTCCTTCTGGCTCTTCTCCTGGAATGTAAACAGTCTGAGGAACACCCGACCTTGGTTTTTCTACACGGGTGTTACTGTGTACAGGGGCAGCTGTGTGGAGCTGAAAATGATGAACTTCATAACCTTACACCTAAATCTGGACAAGTGGGGGAGTAGAGGGAGGTGGAGTGTACAGTCGGTAAAGACGGCTCTCCCTTGCCCTGCCTCCAACATGCCTCCATCTAAATAGGATAGATTATCCAGAGTTATCTCTGTAGTTATGCTGCTATAGGCTTAGACTGCTGGAGGACACACTGACCACTTTTCACACTCTACTGCTTTATTCTACAGTCTGCTCTTTAACTGTATTATTTCCTGCTACTTCAGCTGTTAACTTTATTTTCTCTGTAAGTGTTTTTCTCCCCAGAAGAAGCTACAATGATGTTCTGCTGAGCTGTGGTGGCCTCATGGAGGGGGCCATCGTCTAGCACACTGCTGCTAACCACTTGAACATTCTCCCTCTCCTGATAATAACTTTTTACTTTCCTTGACGTTGGATGTGCTACTACTAGTTTATCCGTTTAATCATAGATCCACTAGGATAAATACAATAAAGTTTATCTCTCACCAAATAGAATATTTACTAAGACATCACAATATAACTGTAGACACATTACTTGTCTGTGTGTGTGTGTGTGTGTGTGTGTGTGTGTGTGTGTGTGTGTGTGTGTGTGTGTGTGTGTGTGTGTGTGTGTGTGTGTGTGTGTGTGTGTGTGTGTGTGTGTGTGTGTGTGTGTGTGTGTGTGTGTGTGTGTCTGCTCTGTCTTCTCGATCCCCAGTGAGTCGTGGAGGATGGCTGCTTATACTGAGCCAGGATTCTCTGGAGGTTTCTTCCTGTTAAAAGGGAGTTTTCCTCTCCACTGTCGCTGCATGCTTGCTTAGTATGAGGATTGCTGTATAGTCACTGACACTAGTCAGTGACTCGATGCGACCTGCTGGGTTCCTTATATAGGAAACATTATTTCTGATTGGCTTAATGACCTGACCTGAATTGGAATGTTTATTATGTGAAGTGCCTTGAGACGACTCTTGTCGTGATTTGGCGCTTTATAAATAAACTTGAATTGAAACAACTCATTAATATCAAAGCTGAATGTTTTTGGAAGAAGTTTTTAGTTTTTAGTTGTAGCTATTTTAGGGGATATCTGTGTGTGCAGGTGACTATTACTGTGCATAATTATTAGGCAACTTAAGAAAAAACAAATATATACCCATTTCAATCATTTATTTTTACCAGTGAAACCAGTATAACATCTCCACATTCCCAAATATACATTTCTGACATTCAAAAACAATACAAAAACAAATCAGCGACCAGTATAGCCACCTTTCTTTGCAAGGACACTCAAAAGCCTGCCATCCATGGAGTCTGTCAGTGTTTTGATCTGTTCACCATCAACATTGCGTGCAGCAGCAACCACAGCCTCCCAGACACGGTTCAGAGAGGTGTACCGTTTTCCCTCCTTGTAAATCTCACATTTGATGATGGACCACAGGTTCTCAATGGGGTTCAGATCAGGTGAACAAGGAGGCCATGTCATCAGTTTTTCTTCTTTTATACCCTTTCTTGCCAGCCACGCTGTGGAGTACTTGGACGCGTGTGATGGAGCATTGTCCTGCATGAAAATCATGTTTTTCTTGAAGGATGCAGACTTCTTCCTGTACCACTGCTTGAAGAAGGTGTCTTCCAGAAACTGGCAGTAGGACTGGGAGTTGAGCTCGACTCCATCCTCAACCCGAAAAGGCCCCACAAGCTGTGTAGACAGCACAAATGGTGCTTAATTAACCTTTCTGGTTGTTTGCAAGATAATTCCTGCACATCTTGGGTGAAGAGGGTAGAGACAAATGTCAGAAATGATTTATAACAGAACAGGAGAGACAAGCTGCAGAATGTTAGTGATGTTGAATGTGACGATTCTGCTGAGGGTGGAAAACGAGGAGGGAGGAAGTGAAGGTTTAAAAAACAAGAGAAGGATGACGGGGATGGTCAGGATGAAGGTGATAAGAGTCCGAAGTTGGTTTGGATATACACGAGAGATGTTCTAAAGATGGAGCTGACAGGGATGAAGAAGGCCAACAGGAGGGTTATTACAGGAAACGAGTGTCTGGTACGACAGGAAGCTGCAGGAGGAGGCCAAGTTCTGTAGTGGAGAGTCCTATAACGGGAGCTCCTAACAGGAGAAGCAATGCAGCAAAACATAATGAACTATATGAGTGAGTTAAAAGCTGAACTGACAAGTTGGAGACGATGAGCAGCAGGTTATCTGGGGCTCAGCGTGAGGGTTGCCTCTCCGCAGGCATCCTGATTGTTTCAAGTTTGTCGGCACATGGAGTGAGATGCCTTCACAGACTGTTAGATAACTGCAGCTCGATTCAAAACAGCTATTTCTCGCAAGCAGAGAAGGCTTCAGGCAAATAAACAAGGTTTAATAATGTATACAAGGATGATGTGTAATAAATACTACAATCAAGTGGTTGTTTTGGGTGTAATGTAGGTCTTATTTGGGATTCTAAATGTAAGTTTTGTTTTAGTGTCATCTGAACGTGTTCTTCAAAATATTCATATATATATATATATTCTTATTCCCTATGCAGTTGTGTTGCAGCCCCTCAAGATGGTTAATCAAACATCCACTAAATATATTTGTCCTTAACATGCCAGTCTCCAGATGCGTCTCACTCATATTGCCCAATAACACACGCAACAGTTAAAAAAAGTTTAACTTTAGGACAATGCTGACATCTAGTGGCTTGATGGGTGCCACTTCAATTAAAGCAGCTGTTAAATCTTGGCGAGTTTTTGTCATTTAAGGTTAGGAATGACCATAAATAAACTTTATTATAAGTCCAAGATCTGCCAGAGACTTATATCAAGGCCTCATAAGCATTAAATTATTAAAATTTATAAAATAACAATTATATCTTTCTCATTGTTCCCACACCTGTTTTGTATTAGCCCTAATGTTCCTACATTCATCTTGGCAGGTTCGCTTCATTGATTAGAAAACATGAAGAATTTCAGGATATTTCAGGTATCCTTCATTATCAGCCGGTTACTAACACAGTTATCAAATCATATTATTAATACTATTACAACTGTATGCTTTAAGGCTATCAAAAAACGCCAGCTTTTATGTTTTTATCAATAAAGCAAATAAACTTTGACTCACTGAACTGCGAGTCTCACAATAAACTGTCCGGATTAAAAAAGAAGTGGGCACGGAAGTTCCTCAGCTCAAAACCTGCTCTGTTTTTGTAACGCCATGATCAGATCCTCCAGCCGACCAATTAGAAATCACAACAAGGCGGTCTGTTGCAAAAACTCAACGCTGATTGGATTAAATTTATATGACGTAAAATGAAACTAGGTTTTTAATTGGTCGCACATTTCTTTCGGTCATCCAGGATACTAGCAACCTGAAAGGTACGTAGCTCCGTTATTCACCTAAAAATAGATTTAAAACTTAATGTCAAGTTTATAACAAGGCATAAAATAATTTATTGTAACAAGTTAGACGTTTACGTGTCATTTAGTGGCTGCTTCTGCTCTTAATGCAGTCTCTGTTTTCATTCAGGTCTGCTGCCACAAGCAGTAAGTTAGCTCGACTACCTTCGTGGTTTACTGATTTAATCTACATTTCTGTGCAGTAAAACTCTTATGAAGTCCTTTTGAGGGAATTTTAATTTTAGACTAAAAGAAAACAGGTATTTTTAATGACCCCGTTTACCTGTTTTTAACCCTTTGATGCATGAATTATGAAATCTTCAACCATGTTTTTTAACAATTTTTTTTCATTCGTCTTTAGGTGTGAATGAAACAAATTTCAACAAATATTTTTTGTAAAATTTTATAATTTACAAATAATTTATTACGTGTCCACCTCAGTGGACAGCGTGCATTCTGAACATGAAATATGTTGGCTTGGCTTACTGAAGTCCAAACGGAGGGGCTCAAATCCAATAAAGTCTTCAACAGCTGTGCTTAATAGCAAAAACAAATAAATAACAATTTTGAGTACCTGTCCACTGTAGCGACCATTATGCATCAAAGGGTTAACATGTAAACGAAATAAGTTGGTGTGTCTGGAGGCATTATCACAAAAGTTGAAGCAGACAGCCTGATACACCACCAAGGATCGTTTAGGGTTAGCCTGGTAACATAACAAATATATAATGATTAATGAAGCTGTACATGTTTGGGCTCATAAACAAATGAAACGATTAAGTAACTCAAAAGTGGAGGTATGTTTTATTTTGTTGTTTTGATTTTAAATAATTAAAACTATAATTTTACTTTTAAATTATAAAATTCAGCATTAAATTTGGGAATTCTGAATTATAAAGCTGTCAACATGTGAGGGTTTGGGAACGCTGCAGGAATCAGATGGTTTTCAGTTATATACTTAATTTATTCAATAATATATTTCAAAGTTCTCAATATTTTTGCTGAACTAGGACAGCCCACATGCTTTTAAAGCAAAACAGAAATGGAAGCTGTCAGCTGAATTTGGTTCTCTCCCCTTCTCCAGATCCAGCCATGGACCTTGTTCTGAACGTTGCTGATCATTACGTTCTCACGCCATACGTGTACCCGTCGTCGTGGCCTGAGGACGGGGCCCAGCGGCAAATCATCAGCCTCTTGGTCTTGACGAACCTCGGGGCTGCCGTCCTGTACCTGGGCCTGGGAGCCATCAGCTACTTTTTCATCTTTGACCACAATCTAATGAAACATCCACACTTCTTAGAGGTCAGACGCCCGTTTCTTGTTTAATAATTGCTGCAGAGCGAGAGAGGGAGGGAGGGAGGGGGCTGGCTCTGCTGAAACCTGCAATCAGTTGAACTTTGGTTCTTAAACACTTGGAGAGATTCACGAGCTCACCTGCCAACTTTTACAGTCTTTTGCTTCCAACTGTCACTCAACTTTTAATGTAAGCCTTAATGTAATCAGTAGTTCACGAGGTTTGTTTATCTCATGCGTTCTGACGAGTCTTATTCCTGCAAAGCAGGCATGCGACTCACACCTAACATACAATATCATAGCATACGAGCGTTAGTCTTAATCACCCAGCAACATTTTTGTACGTTTTGCTGTTTGTGAACCTGGATAAGATTAATTTAATTAGTAGAAATAACAATCTTTTTGAAAGACACATTTGCAGCTTTAGTTGTTTTTTAAAGGGGAAACAATGAGGAAGGAAAAGTTTTTGCCATAATTATTTCCTATCTAAACTGCTTAAAAATAGTGGGATTATGCAATTTATTAAATTAATTTTTCTATTTCGCAAGTCACAAAAACAATGTAATAGATCAAAATAAAGAGTTTTTATTAAAGTACCACTCCTTCTTCTGAAGGCTAAACTCATAAGAGTGTTGTGGCTTTTTAAAAAGCTAGTGCAGATAAAGATGGCAGAATGACGGCATAACACACTGGCAGCACACGTCTCCTCCATTGTTTCCATTTGTGTCATCCATACACACGGCGGTGTGATGTTCATTAATACTTTTCCACCCGGTTCTCTTTCCAAGCATCAACTCTCCTGGAAAAAGCACATTCCCTGCCTGGACCTTCATTACCTCCAGCTGCATAATGGAAAACACATTTTTGTTTACAGACTGGGCTTTTCCTTGTCTTTGTAAAACATTTAGATAATAAACATTTAAGCATATGTTGCAAGTTTGCATCCAGCTCTTCAGCTTGAATGTAAAATGTGTCCTCTGAAGCACCGGTAGGCGGGTTTGGAAAGAACCGTTCTGCAGGAACCCCGGTTGACTTGAATCCAGATGACCTTTTACTGAAGCAGACTGATGTGAACTCATTTGTTTTTATCAGCGTCGCTTTCTGTCAACTACACTCAACAATGTTCATGATCTTGTACTCTCCTCAGAACCAAGTATGGAGAGAAATCAAATATGCGATGACCTCTCTGCCCTGGATCAGCGTTCCCACTGTGGCCTTGTTCTTTGCCGAAGTTCGAGGCTACAGCAAACTTTATGACAGCGTCAGCGACTCCCCGCTAGGTAGGTCAGGGGAAAGATGTCTCTGTTCGTTTTCTGTTTTTGTTTTTTTGTTTTTTCCATATATTTGTCGTAAAGTCTTATCTCACACCTGCTGCTGCCCTGACCTCTGCTCTAAGGTTGGTCGGGGCTTTTCCTGAGCATGGTCTCCTTCCTGCTTTTCACCGACATGTGCATCTACTGGATCCACCGCTTCCTGCACCATAAGCTCATTTACAAGGTCTGTCGGTCTGCTGTGTGTTTGTGCTTCAAATCAGATCCAACACCTTTTTAAACATTGATGTGAAAATGTGGATGTTTGTAATGTGATTCATCCTTTTGATGAGGTGACAGAAAACCTGATGTTGTCATTTCTGACATTCTTACACGTGTTTATCGACCGGAACGTCTTTGAAACAGTCAGGATCAAAAACAAATGACATTGATCGGTTCTTCTGTTCTTCTGGCAGCTCGCTCTCGTTCCTGCAGTCGGGTCACAATCCACTATCCTACAGATCTCCTAAAGTTGTAGCTGTCCTAAGAGTGTGCTCCAGTGCAGCCAGCAGGTTACTGTTTAATAGTTGTGGGCTTGTGCCCTGTTTAAAACCAGTTTAAGGTGTATTTTTATGTAAAAATTATAAATAATATCTTACATGTTGATAGTAGGGTTGTCACGGTAACCGGTGTAGCGGTAAACCCCGGTAAAAAAGTTGACAATAATAATAACAGTCTTGTTTTAAAAAAAAACTATATCATCTCGGTGGATTAGCGTGGCTGCGGTGTAGGCGCGGTGACCCTTACCAGCCACCGTATCATCTGCTGAAGTTGCCGGCGGCACATGAGCACTTTGTTGTTTACAACCAAAACTTTCTTGAAGCTAAAGCTGAAATAATGGCCAAAGGAGGAGACGGCAGCGCTCAGGAGGACATTTATTATCCCTCAAAGAAGACAAATTGGGAAGTACGGGCATCTTTTGGATATCTGAAGAATGCCGAGGGACAGCTGATAGAAGACGGCTATCCTGTTTGCAGCACGTGCAGAAAAAGTGTCTGTGAAAGGCAGCAACGCTTCAAATCTCATGACACATCTGCGTGACCATCACCCACAACTCTACAGTCAACGCAAGGCAAGCTAACGTTAGCGCTTTCGCTAAAATGCGTGATCCGAGGATTTGGGTTGAGGGAGAATGCAACGAGTGGCTATATAAAGCAGCCGCAGCGCCGCTACCTGCATATAAACCGTGTCGCGGACACCGCCATGTTGAAATGACGCTATGCATTACGGGGCTCCCAGGGGCAGATAAGAGTTGGTCTCTCTCCGAGAATAATTATGAATTTAACAACGATTACTGCCTGATGACATTTTCCCACATCTGCAAAGCTCACTGGAAGGACACAAACCGAGGACGATATTTTCCTGATATAAGGTTTATTACTCAAGTAAGGGTAAAAAAGTATCTGATTAGAAGGCTACTTGAGTACTGAGTATCATCTGATCTAATATTTTTAAAATGATGACATCAAACAGACATAAAATAAGAATTTATGGGTGAATATTGGTATTTTAAAGACTAAAGGGAAAAATGTAAACAAATAAACAACATAATTACAAAATAACACATTTTAGGCTAAATTTAGACACAAACTGAGGACAATATTTTCCTGATATAGGGTTTATTACTCAAGTAAGGGTAAAAAAGTATCTGATTAGAAGTCTACTTGAGTACTGAGTATCATCTGATCTGATATTTTTAAAATGATGACATCAAACAGACAAAAATAAGTTATGGGCAAATATTGGTATTTTAAAGACTAAAGGGAAAAAATGTAAACAAATAAACAACATAATTACAAAATAACACATTTTAGGCTAAATTTAGACACAAACTGAGGACAATATTTTCCTGATATACAGGGTTTATTTAATTGTCTGAAAAAAATACCGAGATAATACCGAAAACCGTGGTAATTTTGGTCACGATAACCGTGAGGTTAAATCTTCACACCGTGACAACCCTAGTTGATAGCTTTCTCAACAGCCTCTGTTGGCAAAAATAGCTTTTGTCCTGCAGGACTGTTAAGGTGACAATTTTTTTTTATTTTTTTTTTGCATAGCTTCGTTAACAATATGGTGGCGACATCATGTCACTCTTCAGTGCGTAACGGGGCGTCTACGTATTGATGTCTGGTTGGCACGACAAGATAATTAGACAGATTTTTGACACACGTGTTACGAGTGCTCTGGTATGCTTGGAAGCACATCGAGACTGCTCAGATCATCAGTCGGGTTTTTAAACTTATTGGAT
The DNA here is from genome assembly GCF_043380555.1 of Nothobranchius furzeri. NCBI lineage: Eukaryota > Metazoa > Chordata > Actinopteri > Cyprinodontiformes > Nothobranchiidae > Nothobranchius > Nothobranchius furzeri. Next base: position 28,793,227 of record NC_091750.1, on the reverse strand, counting down.
TGTCTCGTCTGATTTTTTAAAAGTCGATAAGCACGCTGCCTGATGAATGTGACGTATAGCCAGTCAGGAAGTGAGGTGATGGAAGCACGCATCACGATCGTCTCCCGCCACGTTTGTTTACTCTTATGATCACAATTATTTCTATCTCCTGTCTGAACGGTGAATGTGTGTGTGTGAAATGGGTTCATGTGTTGTTTTTGCCGTGTTGCTGCAGACCACACACTGTAGGACCAAAGTTGATCCATTAGTGATTTTTTTAAATTACATTTTGAGAGTCCTCCAACGTTTTAAAAACTCCTGCCATGTGAACGGAGCCTAAAACAGTGAGATCAGAGTCACCACATTCTGTGGGACTGAAAGGCATGGCACAGAGAACTGTTTCCGCCCGGACCATTTTAGATGTGACACACTCAGAGTCTGATCACGTTAGCGTGTGACCATAAAACAAAACAAGTAACGCTGAAGATAATTTACTTGATCATTTTTGGATGTAGTGTTAACATGACCTAACATTGCATTGGTGATTTACGCTGTGATTAAGCTAAGTGCCAGCTGTAGCCACACGTTAGCAAGGCTAGCACATGTTAGCCTAAGGCAGCTAAGCTAAGTGCCAGCTGTAGCCACACGTTAGCAAGGCTAGCACATGTTAGCCTAAGGCAGCTAAGCTAAGTGCCAGCTGTAGCCACACGTTAGCAAGGCTAGCACATGTTAGCGTAAGGCAGCTAAGCTAAGTGGCAGCTGTTTTTTTGTCTGTTTAGGGCTGATTTAATGTAGAGAAGTTGTGTGGGTGCTGTTTAGTTGCAAATTATTTTTACTTTTATTAAAATGAATAAACAAGGAGATCAAATGGAACAGGATTTTCCCTCTTGTCCCTCAACAGATGTTCCACAAGCCTCACCACATCTGGAAGATCCCCACTCCTTTTGCGAGCCATGCCTTCCACCCAGTTGATGGCTTCTTGCAGGGCCTCCCGTACCACATCTACCCCTTCCTCTTCCCCCTCCACAAGGTGCTTTACTTGGCTCTCTACGTTTTCGTCAACATCTGGACCATCTCCATCCATGATGGCGACTATCGCGTTCCAGATTCTCTGACGAGCGTCATCAACGGGGCAGCTCACCACACCGACCACCATCTCTTCTTTGATTACAACTACGGCCAGTACTTCACTCTGTGGGACCGCCTGGGAGGCTCCTACAGACACCCGTCCGCTCTGATGGGCAAGGGTCCCATCGCTCTGATCCGGAAACTTCAAGCCGAGGGAAAGTTGGGGAAAGGTCAGGCAAACGGCGAGAGGGGAGTGGCGTGTAAGGAGGAGTAAATGGTGAGAGACGGCGTGTTACACTTTTTTAATCAGCTGGAAAAAATGCTCCCAAAAAAATCAAGAGTTCCTGTTCGCCAAAATAAGCCTTTAGATTCAGAACCCAGCAGCCACGAATCCACGTCATTAGAGGTGAGTTTTGCTGTTTTCACACATAAAAATCATCCAACCTGGAAAGTGACAGACTGGGTCATTGGTGCAAAAGTTAAGTGCTTTTTTGGAAACCTACAAGTGGCAGAGTGAAAAACCTGAGGAGCAACTAAAAGCTGGAGCTGCTGCACAACAGTGACAAACGCTGACTGTTAATGAGAATAATGAAACGAGACGAAACCTGTAGCAGCGATGTCAAGTTTGCACTCGCTGCCTCTGTTAGAGGGGAACAAAAACAACCTGTGTTAAGGCAAGCTGCAAATAAAAACACACACACATCATTTCCAACCAACAGTTTTTGCAGCTCAAATCTTAATAGATACACATTTCTGCCACGTTGAATCACAGAAACTCTTCATGTTGTTTTATGTTTCCAGAATAAACGGGATCATTTAGAGCTACTTCATCCATTGGTGTTTCAGATTTCTCGTGTTTTTTGGTGCTTGGGTTTGTCTGCAGCTCTGTGTTCCTGTTTACCTGGGATGGAACGTTTCATTGCAGCTTGTTTGAACCTCTTGTGCAATAATTAAGACAAGAATTTTTAATCTGACGTGTAAACTTTTAATGGTGTCAGTCGATTAATCAGCGCCCCTGCGGCTGAAGAAAACCATTACTGGTGCCAATTCTTTCAGTTTCATCCAGGAAGCTAAAACTCTGAAAACATCTTGTGATGCTTCGTTAGTGATCTGATTATAAAGATGGTTTAGGGCATGTTAAGTCCCTTCATTGCCATACTTTTCATTTTAAATGTCTGCACTGAAGCAACATCAGATAATGTTGTCGTTTGTGTGTGTGTGTGTGTGTGGGGGGGGGGGGGGACCTGTTTTAAACAAAGACATTAAACATTTATGTTGGTGACAAATTCTTGTCTGAGCAGCTTTTTCACCTCGCCTCGGTCACGAAAACGGGTTCGCTGACAGTTTTATCAACATTTTACCATCGTGTTGTCGTACAAGCCACCTTCACGGTCCACCATTAGGGCCTTAATGTGTTGCATAACAGATGCTGCAGTTTTCATGTTAAATAAATGTTCTTCATTCCAAACTAGTGCCTTGTTTATTTGTTAAATTATACGACTAAAGCTGTTACCTGTAAATTTAAATCATGTTTTTATTAAGTACTCGGTATCGGTGAGTACTGAAATGCAAGTACTCATACTCGTTTTCCAAAAAAAGTGGTATCGGTGCATCCCTACCTCTAACTAGTATAGTAAGCTTCTAAAAAAGTGAGGACCCAAAAAATTTCCTCACATTGTAGGGAAAATGGTCCTCAGTAGGTAGCATGTACAAGAACACACACACACACACACACACACACACACACACACACACTGCTGCTGCTGGAGACCATGTTCTACTTTTGGGAGCTCTGGAATAAACGTTGGGTTTGTTACGCCCACCGAGGACAATTTGGTGGCATTTTCTGGTGTTTGCATAAAAAAGGAAGTCATGTTTTGATCCCGCAGCTTAAAGGTCCAGTGAGTTGGAAGTCAACAGTCTAAAATATCTGAATCATGATGGAACGGAGTTCTGTCTCAGCCGGCTGGGAGACGTTGGTTTTTGTTTTTTAAAAAAGAATGAAGACTGACGGTCTTTGGCCATTTTTTAATAAACATATTTGCCAGAACATGTGTGCTCGTGTACTTGTGAAACCTCATCAACGTCAGCCCAAGTACTCTTCAGACCCTAAGTACATATCATGGCAAGTACGCTCTGGGTTCTCCAAAGTGTTCTTGCTCGGCCAGTTGTATCAAGGACACATCAGCGCATCCTTCTGGGAACTTGGGCTGTGCGCGTTTCACGATACTTTAGAATGCTAATTAGCTAATATCAAAATAAAACCTGCGTTGTCACAAATAACTGCCTGGAGGAAAAATGAACTTTTTATTCTTCTTTTAACAGCAGGAAATCCTGGCATTTTTTTAATTTCATCAAAGTGTAGCAAATATTATACAAAATTAATTATTTTGTATTTTAAGGTACAAAATAGACCTTTTTAAAAAGGTCAGGTCATTTTTTTTAACTGTAGCGTAAAGCTTGTAGCTGTGATGTGATGTAGTAAGGTTCAGTTCCAAATACCATCCTCCGTACTTGTTAGAATATACTTTCTACTGTACTTGCGAAGAACGTACTTGTCAAGTACACAAGAATGTACTAGCATACTTTGGAACTTAGAAACAGCCATTTACAATCTGTTTTGCCTCCGTTCTTCCTGGTTCCAGAGCCAGTCATGCGTGAGCTCATCCATCTTTATGTTTTACTCTAATGTCAGGGAAAAGAAGGCTAAAGGCTAACGTTGAGCTAGCAATGATAATGGTGAAGTGGAAAAAAATGTCCGCTCTAAAAATATCTCGAGTTACTTTTTGAACTATTTTCAAAAATTTGAAGCAACTCGATTTTACGGCAAAATTAATTTATACTTAAAGAGCAAGTCACCCCCAAATCAACATTTTCTTCTGATAAACTATGTAAATGCGTGTCTAATCGTGCTGCAGACACGTGTAGTCAGTAGTTTTGCACTTTAGAGCATTTGAGTTAAAATTTTAATTTTCTGCCTAAAACTGTCAGTGTTGTGCCGTTGTCAGGTAAAAACTCTGCACTGCATTTGAATTTGGCTAAGAGGTACCCTAGAACGTTAGCTGGTACCATATGATGTCACAATGTCGTTGTGAGCCTGTGTGTGTGTATTTGTTAGCGGCTCCGCCCTCTCGGTCTGCTAGGCAACAGCATTTGTTGCATTTTTCAAACAGGAAGTGGGAGTGGAGTAAGAATCTGGTAGGGGGTGACTTGCTCTCTACCAACTCAATGTGTACGACTCATCTTAGCTTATCATCTAGAACCTTCTGGTGCAGAGTTGTAACAGGCAACCGTTGCTCACAGTGGACCGGTTTGTTTTGATACACAAAATGCAGTACCCAAATCTGACCTCAAGATCTCATTCTTGCTTCATTCACCTTTAAGTTTTAATACAGACTAAAGCAGGTCATGAATTGTGCTTTTCTAATGCTAGCCAAGTGCAAAACTCAACAATAATCACTAAAATGACTTTGTTTTTATAGAAACGTCCATCATATCAAGATGGGGCAGCAGTAGCTCAGGTGGTAGAGCGGGTTGCCTCATGATCGGAGGGTCATGGGTTTGATTCCAGCTCCCGTCAGGGGTATCCTGCTGTTGTGTCCTTGGGCAAGACACTTCACCCAACTTGCCTGTGTTAGTGGTGGTCAGAGGGGCCGACGGCACCAAATGGCAGCCTCGCCTCTGTCAGACCTCCCCAGGGCGGCTGTGGCTACAAGTAGCCTACCATCACTAGCAGTGTATGAATGTGAGAGTGTATGAAAGCGTCTTTGGGTGTCTAGAAAAGCGCTATATAAGTTCAATGCATTATTATTATTATTATTATTATTATTATTATTATAGATGAGGAAAAGCAGCTTATTTGTCTCTGAAATACACAGAAACGATCAAAAGTGATAGCGAAGCGTTTCTATGTTCTCAGATGTCCTGATTCCGTTCTGCAGCAGCAGCACTCGGGTGTAACTGTACGGCGGCGGGGTGTCAGCAAAAGAAGAAGGGCATCCAGAGGAAGGAGCGCATGGCTGCTCCCGCTGCCACACCTGCCAGTAATCCCAGTGCAACGCTCTCAGCAACTCCATCAAAGGGATCCCTTTGAACAACCACCTGGTGGGTTCCTTCAACACAAGAAAAGAGGGGACATGTTTATATTTAATGGCCTCAGCTGTCATGTTTGCCAAGTTTCAATGTGGGAGGGGCTTGAAGGTGGTGGTTAGATCTGTGATCAAACAGCTTTTTATATAACAATAACTCTTCAGTTTTCACCATTTCTGACCCAAGTGAGTGACGTTTTTGGCGTTAAGTCACACAAAATTAGTTTATATTTAACTTTAAAACTTTGTAAAGATGTTCTGTTGTTTTAGTGAGCACTGGGATGCTGAGTGTATTAAGTGCAAAACAAAAATTCTATATTTTTACTAGAAATTTTGTTTTTCAGCTGCTGGAAGCACAAGAAAATTCATTAAATCTTTATCACTGGCTTACTTAAAGACCATGGTGGGTGATAATATTGAGGTATTAGCCAAAACATAAACAATAACAAATACCAGAGCACTGATTAAGCTATAAACAATGTCAAATTTTATTCTATTTACTTCATTTTTCAACTCTAATCATCCAGATTACCACCATGTTTTAGTCTGAAAACCAAACGTTTCTCTACTGGAATAAACATCATGTAGGTAGGTTTTGTTTTTGAGATTATTTCCTGTTTTACCTGAACTCTGATGTTGATGTCAGAATAAAACGGGCCGTTTTGCACCCACCAAGCTCGTCTGCTGTTGTTGAACAGGTGTAAGCACTTCAAACAATTATACTAAAAGACAATTATAAAAATTAGCATACTTATAGCTGTTATTAGTGGTGATATTGCCCAGCGGGAAAAGGAAAAAAAGATCTCTTTTGTGTACTCTATTCATTCCTGATTTGGGGAACTCCTGCGGTGAGCACAATTACTGCTCTACGTTACAATTAGATCATGCGGCGAGTGGGTTTTTAAAAGTTACCTGAGAGGATGAAAGTGAGCTGTGTTTGCTTGACTTACTGCTTTGTTTGATAAGAGTTTTGGTTGTGAGTATTTTTACTTTAGAGGTGCAGAAATGAATCAGCTGATCTGAAGTGAGCTACCTGGTCCTGCTCCAGGTGTGATGTAGACTGTGTGATGGCTGTTCAGCGGGATCGCCTGGTAGGAGTCGTCGTACGGGTCGTATGTGAACACCTAAAGAAAAGGAAAACAAAGTATTTAAGCTGTCATTCACTCGCTTTCTTAGTAAATCTGTTATCTCTGGAATGAACGAATGCATTTGGAGTCATTTTCTAGATAGAAGCTCTGATACTCTTGTTTTGGGAAGTGGAAGTTAGTCGTAGGAGTGTGTGTGTGTGTGTGTGTGTGGGGGGGGGGGGTGGAAGAAAAAAACAGGATTGTGAGTTTTACTCATTAATATTTTTGATATGCAAATGTCTTGCCTCTGATTGGCTTACAGCAACGCAATTCTTCCTTTGCATCCGTTTGCTCTTCTGTCTCGAGTTAAAAATGTAACGTTGACGTTTTATCTCCAGAAATGGTCTTCTGCCATGTTGTGGATTTATTAATGGTCTCCTTGTCATGGGTGACCCCAAGCCAATGTGGCCCATGACTACTAATTTTCACTCACAGTGACCAGTCATAAAAAAAGAACAAGTATTAAACGGTTCCTTGGTGAACGAGATATTTAAACTCGAAAGAGCGAGCAGGGGTGCCTCCAGAAAATGTTGATGGGGTGGCCAGATGGGGCCAAATACATTTTTGGGGTGGCACACCAAATTGGTCCTTGTGGTAACTCTGGGAGAGTTTAGCCTGTGGTGATGCATTGCTCCTTTATTTCCTTTTATTTTTAAAAAATAACAGTACGTATCAAACATTTCAGAAAAATACATTTTAGTTATTTAAAATGTTATTTCAAATTTCATTTAAAAATGTATTTTTTCAGGTTAATTCTCAAAAAAATATGGAGATAAAAACTTTTTTAAAATGGTGAGCAGCAGAAACATACCTTTACTCATTAATTGTATTATTTTTTTGTTCAGTTATTTGTGTGGTACACAATCCCCACCTGAAAGGGATCATCGAGCTGGAGAAATATGTGCAGGATTCCACTTCATAACTTCACTTTTCATTTTCCTTTATTTCATTCTCATTTCATATTATTTAAGATGGAAATCATTACAACTATTTATGATTCAACTTCATATCAAAACATTAAATAATTATCATATTTGAAATAACTTATTTAACAATCAAACACCAAGTTGATTACTAAACACCCAACACAAACATTTATGACGCGCACCGGAGTCCACATTGCCAGCTCCGAGCTGCGCTAAACAATCGTCCATCAGCTGATCGGCATCACACACGCGCGTTACAGATCGGCGTCTTACCGGCTGCCTCCCCAGTCTTTTTGATGAATCTGGTTTGCATCGCTTTGGAGGATCACCGCGTTGGTTCATCCTCTGGGAACTTTCAAAACAAGTTTTCTCCTCTGACATGTCCTACATAAAACATGTCAGGAAATGCGCGATGACGCACTGAGACGTGGAGAGACGCGCGCACTGACCTTCATTAGTTCCAGCTGTTTTCCATAACCATCTACCCCGTGTTTCTTTTATTCTTTTTTATCTTATATTATTTTATTTATTTTTCAAATTTTTACGTTTATTTTTGTTTTTATTTTAATTTAAAATACGAATGCTGTATAATCAAGACTTTGACCGCACATTTTTATTTTGTTTTACAATTATGTCTTGAATAAACAAGATCAATATATGGTTTGACTGAACATTAATATGATTTATTAACACAAGCTTTTCTTGGGCAAGCCCAGCAATTTTTTTGGGGTGGCCATGGCCACTCCTGAACACCCCTTGGGGGCGCCCTTGGGAGTGAGTCAACTGATCAGCTGTTATCGTTACCGTTAGGAACTCACCGGGTTTCTTCTGGTTTCAAGCAGAGTAAGTTTCCACGCTCTGAAAATAAAGAAAACAAAAGCTAAGTCAAGTGAGGAGCTGATGAACACTAAAACTAGACGGGGCTGGTGTGTGGTCACCTACAGAGACTCGTCTTCACTGTTTGCACACAGGTTGAGCATGGAACCGTCTCTGAGATGGACCACGATCAGATTCTCCCTGGGATTGCTCTCAGGTGGAGTCACACCTGTAAACACAACACGTTTCACAAACCAGACCCAGTTTGGCCGAGAAAACACAAGGCTGTGGTGGCATGAGGTTCATTTCCACGAGTGTTGGTTTCAGGGATAGATTAAACCTTTTTTATTTTATTTTAAAGCTACTTTAATTTTTTACACAGGAAAAATTCTGACCCTGGTGGTGTCATTATTAGTTTACATATGCAGTAATGCACCATTATGAATCCTTTACTGTTTATTTGCAACAACTGATGTCTGTTTAGAACTGTTGTTTGATTGTGTTGAGTCCTTTTTACATCAAAAAGTTCTTTAAAGAGCAAGTCACCCCCTACCAGATTCTTACTCAACTCCCACTTCCTGTTTGAAAAATGCAACAAATGCTGTTGCCTAGCAGACCGAGAGGGTGGAGCCGCTAACAAATACACACACACGACATTGTGACATCATTATGTACCATCTAACATCATAATGTACCTCTTAGCCAATAGCGATGGCAGATTTTAATTCAAATGCAGTGCTGAGTTTTTACCTGACGACGGTGCAACGCTGACAGTTTTAGGCAGAATATTTAAATTTTAACTAAGATGCACTAAAGTGCCGAATTATTGACTACATGTGTCTGCAGCACAATCATTTATATAGTTTATCAGCAAAAAAAAATGTTGATTTGGAGTGACTTGCTCTTTAAACCCCAGTAAGAGCAACTGGCCATGCATTAGCTAACGAGGATCTTAATAAACTAAATATTTAAAGGAATATGATGTGTACATTGTTTAAAAATGAACAGTAACATTTACAGAAAACTGTAAATCACTACTGGCTGCATTGTTGCCAACCAATTACTGTCATTTATACGGTAATCTAAATGTAATTGTATGACTTCTGTTATTGATTAGCCTGATTTTGTTAGTTTTACTGTGATACTATTAGAATTTACCTGTGGTTTTTATTGTCATTTTTATGAAATAATTTTTTTCCCCATGATTACAGAAAACAACAAATGTAGTATTTTTTTTTACTGGTTTTTACTAATTGAACTAACTCTGCATAATGTAACTATTCTCAGCTGCAGTGTTGCCACAGTTACCTTGAAATAGAAATCTGATTACTGACTACTGATTATTCCTTCCAAAAGTAACTAAGTTAGATTACAAGATTACTTCGTGAACCATTTTCAGCAGCTGCCAGTAACACTCCCCACTGCCTCAACATTAAATCAACAACTAGTTTTGTAGTGATGTGACATTCACGAACGAATCAAATCTCGTGAACGGGTTTTAAAAGTGAACGATGAGAGCCGAGTCTTTGTAGAGAACCATTCATCTTGTACTCCAGTGGTGTGCACCCCCCCCCCCCCCCCAATAGGCATCTACGGAATGCTACCCCGCTATCCACTGTGCCGTTCGGTAGTTTAGTGAAATGGTGTGCTGCTTTTCCTGGATATCTGTGCTCTTGCTGGCTACAAGCATCTTGCTCCCATCACCGGTTTTGGCTTGATAGCTGCCGAAATATTTTTCTGCTAACGAAAATTACAAAAAAAAGTAGCGCGTAGTGTCTTGGACAAATAGTAATGCATTACATTAACCATTATTGGGAAAAGTGGTCATTTTAGACTCTAAAATGACCACTTTTCCAACAATAGCTACAATTATTAGCTATTGTAGGAAGCTAATAATCCTCGGTCCAGTAAATTCGAGCTTCGAGCAAACATACTGCTAATGCTACCTCTCTTAGAGTGTCTCTCTTTATTTACCTGAAAATAATTCAGTTCCTTTGAAGCTTTGTCTGGATGCATTTGGGACAAGTGCTCCTTAAGCCGGGAGGGTTTCATTGCTTCGTTTGAAAAAACGTGTTCGCAGGCACATGGGGAGTTGTGGATTCGTGGGTGAAGGAATAAATCCATACCGGAGGTAGTCCACATTGTACTGTCAACACTTCTTTTTATTCGGAGCCATTGTCTGTTATGAATGCCCTGTATCGCTAGCGCCCACCATTAGCATCTCAGCGCCCCCTTCAGTGGCAAAAAACTTTCGCCACCCCCTTATATAGTCTGAACGCCCACTGGGGGTGCTACAGCCCCCGTTGAGAAACCCTGTTTTAGAGTAATTACTAAGTAACATGTTACTGGCATCACTGATTAGCTGTTAAAGTTGAAATGTCGGCTTACAAATCTGACAATAAGAGTCAGTTATTTTGTTTGTTTTTTTTACTTTAAAGAGCAAGTCACCCCTACCAGAGTATTACTCCACTCCCACTTCCTGTTTGAAAAATGCAACAAATTTTGTTTCCTAGCAGACCGAGAGGGCGGAGCCGGTAACAAATACACACACACACAGACTCACAATGACATTGTGACATCATATGATACCAGCTAACATTCTAGGGTAGCTCTTAGCCAATAGCGACGGCAGATTTTAATTCAAATACAGTGCAGAGTTTTTACCTGACAACGGCACAACACTGACAGTTTTAGGCAGAAAATTTAAATTGTAACTAAAATGCACTAAAGTGCAAAACTGTTGACCACACGTGTCTGCAGCACGATTAGACACGCATTTATTTAGTTTATCGGGAAAAAAATAGTTGATTTGGGGGTGACTTGCTCTTTAAGGAATTTAACAAACAGTAGCTCTGATCTGCAGGTGCGCTATCCGGCACGTTTCTGAGCTCCAACACTAAAGAAGCACTGGCTGACTTGGACACCACCGGTCTAGGATGTACCTCCACATTCCAGGCCGGTCCGCACGTCGATGCACGCCATCTTCAGGCTGACTCTCTGCTCCAAATCCCGCCTGTTGTCACTCTTATAAAAGCAAAGGCTCCCATCTATCCAGAGGTCACACCAGTTCAGCTTCCAGCGCTTCAGGACGGCAGCTACAGAGCAGTCAGAGACCATCATAGGAAGTTTAGTACTGTTAAAGGGGAACTGAAGGGTTACTGAAGTAATTCAGTCTCCAGTGTCTACACCAACCTTTTTGGACCCAGTTAAAATCACAAGAGTAAAGTTTTTCTGTCACATTTATTTGTTCTGGATTTATTTGGGATCTTTTTTCCTCCAGACACACACAAGGATGACCCTCATAAGCCACTTAAAGACAAGTCTGCAGGACGATTAACGGGATTATGACAGAGTTTCAAAACAAATGCAGGTTTTTGCTTCCTTCTAGTGTTTCATGCAGATTAAAATAACTACAGTATACCAATGTAGAAATTATGCTGTACAGAAACATACGTTACAATATGTTCCATTAAAATATGAATTATTTTTTATTTTCTCATAAATGAAAGAATGTGCTTCTCAGAACACGTTGTGACCGTGTTTCTTTGAAAAATTAGAATGTACAATTCAATAATGAGTTAATGATTCATTTAACGATCAAAATCTTCTTCTAATTCAATATTAGATTCATTGTGGAGCATCTGAGGTTGCTTTTTCATTTAAAACGTGTGTTTTATATCATGCAAATGAAAGCTAGAAACTTCTTTAGAATGTGATCTGGTCCTTTTATTATATTTATAAACCTTCATTACAGTTCCTGCAAAGAAATAAATGTAAGTTGGTGAATTTTATTTTAATCTATAACCAGATTTGGTTGAAATCTAAGAGCTGGTTATGTATTGTTGCTCATCTGTTTTCTCACTAGTTTTATAATAAACGGCATGAATAAATAAAGTCAAAAAATTATCAGGATCCCACAGGACGCGCTTTACGTTTTATTTTATGTGAAAACCTTTGATTACAAAATATTATTCTAGAAAATCAAACTCTAGAGACACTGGTGTGTGTGTGCATTTTTCATTATTTTACTTTTACAAAAGAAAATTTTAACAAAAATAATGCAAACTAAAGAAATTGTTTGTTTTTTTACTTCTAAGATAAAAGTACAAGTACAAGAAGTAAAAGTACAAGATAAAAGTACAAGTTTGCTTACTTTGTCTCCACAACCAGCCTGACTTCAGGAGCGCCATTTTTCTGATCCACTCTCTGTTTTAAATCCAGCACATCCAACAGGGAAGACAACTTTCTTTTCATGAGACAGTTTGATGCTGAATCTGATTCAGAACGCTTCATCTGGGTCAATTTATATTCCCTCTACCTCTGCGAGGCTCTTAATCTGGTAGTCACCAGGACTCAGGCTGACTCATGGGATTGTTCTGGATTAGGAGGCCACTCCTCTTCATCTGGTCTTTTCTTTACCCACTCTGTCTAGGTTCATGGTACCTTTGACACTACACGCACACACGCACACACACACACACACCATGAACCAAACCAACCTTACGCTCTTTAATACTCTTGTTACAGACTCATCAGCTAGGATTAGCCCAACAGTCCTCAGGTCGATCATGAAAGTTTCCCCAGATTGGCTGCAGGTGACATCATCTCTTTTTAGAAAGTGCTGGTTTGTTCTGGGTTACCTGAGTCACCTGATTGCTTCGGTGGAACATTTTCTTCCTCCTGGTTACGTGTTTTTATTGATTTTTGTAACCTGTGATCTCTATCACAGCTAAAATATGTCTGAAATTATAAACGCAGAAGAAATGTTCTCAATGTAATCATGAGAGTTCTTTATTTTCATGAGATGACACCAAAACTTACTTTGATGGATTAAAGTCACATCCATCCGTTCATTTTCTGCCGCTTATTCAGGGTCGGGTCATGGGGGCAGCAGCCTAAGCAGGGAGGCCCAGACTTCCCTCTGCCCAGCCACTTGGACCAGCTCCTCGGAGGGAATCCTAAGGCGTTCCCTGGCCAGCCGTGAGATATAGTCCCTCCACCGTGTCCTGGGTCTACCTTTAGGCCTCCTCTCAGTTGGACGTGCCTGGAAAACCTCACCAGGGAGACGTCCAGGAGGCATCCTGACCAGATGCCCGAGCCACCTCAACTGGCTCCTCTCGATGTGGAGGAGCAGCGGCTCTACTCCGAGCCCCTCCCGGATGACCAAGCTTCTCACCCTATCTCTAAGGGAGAGCCCAGCCACTCTTTGGAGAAAACTCATTTCGGCCGCTTGTATCCGCGTTCTCGTTCTTTCGGTCACTACCCAAAGCTCATGACCATAGGTGAGGGTAGGAACGTAGATCCACCGGTAAATCGAGAGCTTCACCTTCTGGCTCAGCTCTCTCCTCACCACGACACACCGGTACAACGCCCGCATCACTGCAGATGCAGCACCAATCCGCCTGTCGATCTCACGCTCCAGTTTTCCCTCACTCCTGAACAAGACCCCGAGATACACAGTTTAATTTATGGAAAATAATCAATAATAACTTGTAAAATTTTAATTCAAAGAACCAATGTTCAATTGATCGTGAATTCAAAACTGTCACCTCATGGCCAAATGTGGTAACTTCAGTCTGTACTGTTTAACTTAAGTTATTTACTTATTTAAAATAAAATTAAAGATAATATGCTCAATAGTATTTTTCGGTTTTATTATAATTTTAACTTTAAATTGACATTTATATTAAATTGAATACATTTTCCAAAACCGCTAAGCTTATTTGACATTGCCACAAACAATATAAGATTCAGTTATGATTTTCTTCTTTTTGATTTATGGCAAATATATATTTATATATATAATTATTATTATTATTTATGACCCTTTTGTTACCTTTTAGCCAGAAGACTTTTAAACTACGTCACGTCCGGTAGAGTGGGCGTATTTAAGCTGTCACTCTAACCGAAGAAAAACAACAACAAACTGAACGACGACAGCGTTCCGGGGTTGGTGAGTACGGCGGTTACAGAAGTTCCCGTCTTAGACCTTCAAATATAAACAAAACTTTAAGTGTGAATGTCCGGAAAACGACTCGCCTCCAGCCGCCACCGTACGGTTTTAGCTTTTCGGGGCTGAACGTGAAATGCTGTTTTCAGACACGCTTCAAGGTCGTCGTTTCCATTGGACTTTACTGTAAAAATACACATTTAACACCATTAACATGTTAGTCTAAAATATTTTCTCCCAGGCTTTTGTCCAGCCTGCTCTGCTAAGCCCCCGAGCTGCGCTGGTTGTCCTGCACTCGTGTTCGCCTTTACCCGTTTAAAAATAACGCGTTTCAACACGAATTAGCTTTTAATGAAATGCATTCAAATGTTGCAGCGACATTTATGAGCTTTATGTTCTGGTGTCGACTGGAGTTTTAATCGGGTTTATTTATCAGTCGAGGTCTGTTGTTGTTGTTTTTACAAAAAGAAAACAAAAATTCCCTGCAGTCCCACAACTGCTCAGCAGTGGGCAGTAGAGAGCATGATTAAAGAATAAGTTTTAACGAGGGAATGACTTCCTGCCTTTTTTGTGATAAATGGGACTAAAGACGGTTTTGTGGCACCTTACATTTTCTAGTTTCATAACTGTGCTGTTTAAAATCATTTTTAAACAGAAAAATGCAACTTGATCAAGTTTTGTTTGTTTTAATTTACTATTTAACCGGTAGATCACATCTCAGATTTCTGACAAGTGCCTTTGTCTAGACTAACATCTTGTAGGTGCAGGAGCACAGATGTCACTTGGCTTTGTTGTTGTCTGCCTTGTAATGCAGGTTTCGCTGGTTTGCTTTGTAAAGTCTGAGCTTTCTTTTGCCCTAGTGTGTTTTTGTTTTTTCCTCAGCAGTGATGGAGACCTCTGATATGATTTGCTGCTGAAAACAACCTTTCCTTTGGTCTCTGCAACACAGCAGGTACGAACTGGGGATGGAAACTTTGACAGAAATATCAGGAAGAGTCCAGATGGACTGAATTTAAAATGATCAGAAACTTCTAGGTCTTGTCAGAGTCAACAAGGGGCCAAAGTCGGGGTGAATTACAAAATATTGTAAATCTAAATGAATGGATACAGCATGTGTAAAACCTGAACAAATTAATAGTAACTTGCATTTTTAGGGTTTTCTACACTATAAACGGTCTCAAAAGGTGTTTAAGTGCGTGTATTTAAAGTTATTTTCCTTAAATGACCTTCCTGATTGTATTCCAGTGGTTCAAATGACTCATAAATACATTTAGTTGAGTTAAAATGCAGATGTAGACTTGCTGGGTGTTGAAACCTTTGCAGTGTTTTGGATTTATATTTTATTTTCTTGCAGCTGAAGGTTTTGCCTTGTGTTGGGGATCGACCGTGCACTCGCAGGGCGCAACCCTCTTCACGGCGGCTTCTAATAAGTCATATAGAAGGCTGTTTGTTGGCATAATCTTTGACCTGCAGGGAAACTTGATAAATTGGCCAGTATTGTGCGATAGGACATGTACTTTAGTTGGAAAAAGGTCAAAGATGCATTCATAAACCAGCTCTGTAAATGACAGGAGAATCGTAACTATGAGAGCAGAGAAGGCTCATGTAGGAAGTGGGTGGGTGTTTCGGTTTACCTGAAGGATGCAGAGGTGTCTGCACGTGTCTTTTGTGTAGGATAAAAGTATAAATACTGATCAGTTTGGGCTGATTCCATGAAGGAGCAGCTCATTTGTGAGTTTTCTGTGTTGCAGCTTGTTTCTCGGTAGTAAAGACCTCCACGGTTCCTCAGAAACTTATGAAATCATATCAGTGAGCTGCACATTTTCCGTGGTTGACATGTTCCTTCTTTATCAGAACGCAGACACTGAGTGGGTTTGAGTTGATTCTACTGCTGCAGGATGCATGAAAAACCAGTGTGTGTTCACGTGTGTTTGTTTTGGGTCACAAATCTACCTTGTTCTAATTTGTGACACTGAGCTGGATCAGACGGGTTTATGGTTGAGTGCTGCGGAGGATCAGAACAGAAAAACTGTTCAAACTGAAGAAACTAGTAAGCAGGGATGTGTATTTTTGAAATTCTGGCGATACGATACATATCACGATACAGGGGAGACGATACGATATATCACGATATATTGCGATACATTCAGTCAGACGTAACAAGCAATTTTTTTTACTGAATTTATTGTAAGAATGTTCAATAAACAGTCCAAGCTGATACGTAACATGTTTAACATGAGGTATCTGAACCATGATGGAGGGATTTACATTTGAGTGGTGGAAACAAAACCCGCTGCACACTGCTGCCAACTAGAGGGTGGCGATTGAATTGTGCAAAACAAAAAGAAAATACACAAATGTTTGCATGTAAATTCTTTCAGGAATTAGATACACGGCTTTTGAATATCGCTGTAATAATCGCAGGAAAAAATATCACAATATATTGCCATATCGATATTTCCGATACACGTCTTTTGAATATCGATATAATATTGTTGGGGAAAATATCACGATATATTGCCATATCGATATTTTCTTACATCCCTACTAGAAAGTGTCTGAAAAGCTTTTTCTTCGTCTCTTCCTGTTGATGCTTAGCTTACAGAACCATGGATTCCTCTGACGAAGAGGAGTCGCGCACTTTTGTCCAAGTCATCAGTGAGAAGTACAACCCAGAGAACTTCCCTTATGGCCAGGGGGTCGTGGTCCTGCCCAGCCCTCCAGGGTCCCCCGTTAAAGGTGAGAGGCGTCCACCCATCGACTGGCGTTTTCGACATTCGCCGCCTGTTGGAGTCCGGTTGAACTGACTAGAGTTCCCCTTTGCTGCAGATCGCCTCTTCCTGCCCAGCTTTCTGGTTCTGAACAACTGTGGGATTAGTAAGGCCGGCGACCGGTCGGACATCGCAGCTTTCTGTGGTCACGTGTTGGAGCTGGACTTGTCCCACAATCAGCTCAACGACTGGGGAGAGGTGGGTGTCCTCCTGCCACTCTATGGACGAGTCCATGACATCAGGCTTATTTCTACAACTTAAAATGTTTAGTGGCTCTAACTCCTGTCATGTTTTACTTCTGAGGGGGAGCTTTTCTGTTAAACGATAGCTTTAGTCTGTGAGCCAACCAGAATGGACCATGCTGTGTCCACAGTGTTGGGTCAGACCAGAGTGGTTCAAGCTGCTTCTCCTGTAAGTACACAGGTTATCGAACCGAAGGCTGGAAGATCGATGCTTTTCTGTTAACAAGAAGGGTCGACGGCTTTAACGCTGCTGACACTAATATCCATGATGAGGAACTGGATTCCATGCAGCAAATGAGACCTCGATAACGAAAGGGGAGGCACTTCTTTTGCATCAATGCTGCACGATGTTAAAAAATGCAGGATTGTTCAGCAAATGACTTAAAATACTTAAAGTTCTGCTGCACTCCTGCCTTCTGGTTGATGAGTAACCTATTGGTCTTTAACCAGGAGATAAATTACACTCTGGATTAAATCGGCATTTTTTTTTCAACATGATTAAAATGAAAACTGTAGACGCACTAAAAGCTTTTGTCAAACTACTCAGAAATGCAAAAGAACATCAGACAAACTGTTCTAAGGCTCACGCCTTTGACAGGAAAGAGCGGTCTCAAATAAAACGATCTTTTTACGTTCATACGGGTCCAATTAATGCCCTCTAATAAAATAACTGGTCCACAGCACCAGTCTTACAGAACTGCATAAAATTTGAAGATCTGCCGAGTTTCCTTCACACGTTTCCTCCTTGCAAAATTTTCATCAGAACATCCGTTAGCATCCTCATAATTGTTAAAAACCTTTGATCAACAGCGTATGTTGTATAAGAATGGAGTAAGAAGGACATCCTGTGGTCAAATTTGGTTACTGCAGTCCATTTTTCTAAGCCAAATAATCACTTTCCCCCTGCCTTTGTGTGAGTTTCATGGCCGTTGCCAGTTACAGGTCCACGTCAGAAGTTTCTAGAAGTGAAAACGAGTCATACTCGGTAAGTTCATGAGTAGATGAATACATTGCCATAGCTGGTGTTGGCACTCTTTGGTGTTTAACGGACCGGTAGGGAGAACTAACTACACTTATTACGGTAATATGTGTGAGATTAGAAGAAGTGTGGTTGGTTGTCGTCTTGCTGTTAGCTTGCTGCTGTTGTTCTGAACGACTTGGAGCTGACTGCTTACTTCTAATTCACCGTTAGCATTGTTAGCTCAACGTTAGCCTCTAGCCTGCTTCACCGGATATTGGAGTAAAACAAAAAGATATTTTAGCTTCTTAGGGAGGCAGAAATAACTTCTGGGTCGCTCCTATTTACTGATTTTGGTTCTTTAAACCACTCTGGAGCTTTTTGCCTGCTGGTGTTGAATTAGAAACGCCAACGCCGCAGCGGCAACCTCACGGGCTCACAGTAACTACGTCCCTCTGGTTCTTTTAAAAGGAGAAAAACTGCCCCCCCCCCCCTTGCAAGACCTGCAGTGTGACTATCTCACGCACTTGCAGGGTGGTGTCGATGCTCCAGCATCTTATAGAACAACTCTGGTCTGCTTTTTGTGTTGGGGAATAAAAAATATCAGGGATACACTAAAGCCAGCATCAGGTATCGGTCTAAGACTAAGGTCACATGCTGATACGAAAATACGTAGCGTGGTGCCCTGCTCTCACCTGAGTAGTAGAAGCGGCTAACATGGATGAAATCCATGTAGCGGTGAAGCAGAACTGGTGTCCGCGCTGTCTGAATCCTCACGGTATCGGCGCAGAACCAGGTCACGTGGTCCGCTGCTGCTGCGTTCTAAGATGTCCGTGGTTTCGACAGATCAGCACAATTGTCTCCAACATCCCTCAACTCGACTTCCTCAACCTAAGCATGAACCCCCTGAGCAGCGTGCATTTGGAGCCCAGCATGGCCGACGTCTTCTTCAGAGTCCGACGACTCGTCCTCATCAACACACGAGTCAGCTGGGACACCGTTCATACGCTG
Source organism: Nothobranchius furzeri (assembly GCF_043380555.1). Lineage (NCBI taxonomy): Eukaryota > Metazoa > Chordata > Actinopteri > Cyprinodontiformes > Nothobranchiidae > Nothobranchius > Nothobranchius furzeri. The sequence continues at coordinate 28,774,291 of NC_091750.1, read as the reverse complement.
ACTCAGCACACACCAGAGTAAGTGAACGCCTCAGATCTGACGTTGGGGAAGTTTGTGTGCATTTCCTGCTCCGTTTTTCACTCCGCCGCCTCGTTTGCAGGCTGAAGGAGCTGTTCCTCTGCCTGAATGGCTACAACACCGTGTCAGAGTCCCGGGCATCCTGCTCGTCTCTCAGCCTCCTACAGATCACAGACAACCAGCTGCAGGACTGGGCAGAAGTCAGGAAGTTTGGGCGGCTGTATCCCAGACTGAGTACGCTGGTTCTGGCCAATAACAGCATAAACTCTGTGGAAGATACCAAGGAAACACTGGAGCATCTATTCCCCAACCTTCGCAGCATCAACCTTAACAACTCAGGTTGGATTGTAGATTTAAATAATTGTTTGCATTAAGATACAAACTGACTGTGATTTATATAAACCCAGGGCTTAGTAAATGGGAAGACATAGAAAAACTGACCTTTTTTCCTAAACTGGAGGAGGTGAAAGCACAGGGGATTCCGTTATTACAGTCCTACAGCAGCCAGGAGAGACGGAGCCTCCTCTTAGCACAGTAAGACCGCCTCCACAAGCTTCGTCTTCATGCAGGAGCAGATCGTTTCATTAAGTATTTAATGATCTAAATATTTGATGAACCCGTGGGACCTTTTCTCCCACCCCCAGGCTGCCATCTGTGATGGTTTTGAATGGGAGTGCGGTGTCTCGTGGTGAGAGGGAGGACGCTGAAAGGTTCTTCATCCGATACTATCAGGACTGTCCAGAACCGGAGCTTCCTCAGAGGTAAGCTCTTCATAGTTACTGTTGAATCACTGCAGGCTTTGATTCCGTTTTAGGGGTTGACCCATATCGGTCGGCCAATATCTACCAAGTTTTATACATCGGCTGATATGTATCCTTAGTAAGACCGATTTAAGTCATGCACATCCTCGGGCAGCCCTGTGCTGTTGCTGAATTTAATTTAAATGTATTTTTACGTTGACTAATACCATCTGCATAACAACTACTCTAAATTAACTTTATTTAGGTGTCTGATTTTTACACTGAGCAGTGCACAAAGTTGAGATTTAACAGTTCGGAGTTCAAAAACTGATTCGGCTTCAGGCATTTTGTGCATAAACCGATGTTATTAATGACATTTTAGTGTGAAATTAAGGTGGAAAATATCTAGATGTAGGCCGTGAAAATCGACCCCTAAAAATCGGCAGTTGATAAAACTCGTATATCGGTCGACCTCTAGCTCTGTTTCAGGTAACCAATCAAGTTTTAGACAAGCGAGCACAGTGAAGATATAAAACGTCCGTTTGTGGAAGCGGAGTGTTAAAATTGCTCTTTTTTATCACAATTCATATTTTTCCACAAGAACAGTTTTATGACCGTTTGAGGCCGGGCACACACGTAGCTGTTTTTTATTTTTATTGTGTAAAACCAAATACCCCTCACCACCAATCTGGAAGAAAAAGCTAGGGTTGAAATTGTTTTTGTGGGCAGTGACTTTGCCAAACCGACAACCTCGGTTATTTACGTCCACAAGCAAATGCTGACGAAGGAGAATCCACAAATTTCTGCTTCGGTTGGAGTTTTTGAAAGAATAGTTTTTGATGGTGTTTAACTTTACTACGGTGGCCCTGAAGTGCAAATCACAAAAACAAAACCCAAACCGGAAAAGGAAGGTACCAATGCTGCAACAACGGGCATCACTGATTGGATGATGGATCCGTTGGCCTTTTGAACCGGAAGTTGTTCTGCCGAACGTGTGTTTTTTTTTACCTACATGATAATACTCTGTAGTAATGTGTTGTGTACGTTTAACAAGTTCATTCTGTAGCTTAAAACATACATGAAGCCATCTAAAGTTAGCATGTAAGTCCTGAAAGCTTCTAGAATAAACAAAGTTACTTTACCTGAAAACGGTTGTGAACAAACGCTGCCGATGGACGTGAAGCTGCTGCAGCTCCTTAATATTCCTGCTCCATTTTCGCTAGCTTTAGCATTTTTCCTTTGCGTGTAGCTGCCGCCGCGGCTGTGACGGGACCTACGGGCCACCGTAGAGGTGAAGGCTAGACTGTCCGAATTCAGAGCCGCTGGTTCCGGTCTTAGCGGTCTGGCAAGGACCCGTACTCGTAAGCATCCTTCCCGTGGATTCGCACACATGTATGTCGATGATTCGGACACTGTTGTATACTCTTTGTTTGTTAAATAAAGTTTAAAAAAAAACACGTTCGGCAGAACAACTTCCGGTTCAAAAGGCCAACGGATCCATCATCCAGTCAGTGATGCTGTTGTTGCAGCGTTGGTACCTTCCTTTTCCGGTTTGGGTTTTGTTTTTGTGGTTTTCTATTTGGTTTTGTGTTTAGTGAATTTGTTGTTGTGCTTTTCAATTTGTTGTTCGTTTAGTGATTTGATTTTGTGGTTTGCACTTCAGGGCCACCGTACTTTACTCTCGTGGATGACGGACCAAATTTAATAAAAATATCGTTGTTTTGTGGGATACTCGGCTACGTGTGTGCAGAGCCTGAGTCCACCCGCGCTAAGTTGAACATTTTTTAACCACTTTATTTCAGTTTGGTTTATTTTATCTTTAAATAGTTTAAGCTGTAATTTAGAGGAAAAAGTTCAATTCAAATCAAACCCTCAGCATGTTTATTTGGTAAAATCAACATCATTCATGTGGTAGAAATTATCGTGTCATTAAAAAGTGTTCTGCATTTGCACGTTTCAACACGAGTGCCTCCACAGGACTGATGCTAGCGCTGTAGGACGATGAAACCTCGTGAGCCAGGATCCAGAAACGGGCAGCGCAGGTGAAAAACATCTGCTCCGACTCCGACGAGCACCTGTCGGCGTGCAACAATAGCTACAGTGTCTCCGGCACATTTAAAGAATGTGGAATAAATTTTGGAATGACCCCGCTGCTTCCCAATAATCGCCTTCGCTCTCTGTCGTCGACTGCATTCCACTTAACCCTGGCAGAGTGTCTGGGGGGGTTTCTGAAGGAAGGTGTAGGCCCTGGCAGGGGGGGGGGGGGGGGACTAACCTTTGAGAGACAATGCCACCACTCTCTCACTGCTCAATGAACCCTTTGTTCTGGGAATTCTCTGATTGGAAAACCGATACAGCAGGTAGCTTTATTTAAATATATATTTAAACACACCTACCCTACCAACCTCAAGCATTAAGCTGACAGATTGATTTTTGGGGGTTTTGCGTTATCAGCTGGTTTAACGCGTTTTAACGTTCCCTCATCCCCATCAGCTTCTCTCCTTTTGACTCTCTTTTCCATCACGTTTATGAATGCAGGTGTCTGTGGTCCCAGTTTGATGCTGGGTTCCTCGGGCGGGTCAGAGGTCAGGGATTGGCGTGACTGCGTGTGGGATGTTATGGGGGGTGTCGGACACGCTCGGTTAGAAGTGAATACGCGCCTATCCCCTTTCCTCTTCTGATGTGGCCTTGATGCTCTGGGGGTCACGACCTCTCAGGTGAGCACAGAGAAATGGTTTTCAGTTCAAAGTGGCCCCAAAACATCCGTCGGATCATGAGTGTCATTAAACGCTTTAAAGATGATCTAGATTTCAGGCCCGTGTGGGGAATTGGACATTTTAACAGAGAAAATGAGTAAAGATTTCAGCTTAAATCTGAACAGATTCCAGAACCCTGGTTTTCCTGCTGAAATGAGAACGATGACATGTCGTTTGTCCCATTACCGCCTTAAATGAAGCCCCTCACTGTCGTCCAAGGGCTCCTCTATAATGGCGTTTTGTGCACTGTGGCCTTGGAGGAGAATTCCCACAGTGCTCCACAAGTTTTGGCCAGCAGCTCCGTGTCCAGGGGACGGGCTTTGTGGACGTGTTTTTAGAGGGAAGGTAGACTGCTTTGATTGGCCCAGCTGTTACAGTGGCTTTGAAAGCACAGTCCCTTTTCCCCTGGATTGTATTTAATCGTACCTGGATACTTATCTCGAGCGTGTATTCCCCCGAGGTGGCCAAGGGCTTTCTCACGGCAAGCGAGAAGCAGACAGTCTAGGGGTTTTCGGACTCTGAAACACCCAGACTGGAAAGAAAACGGGCAAATTCAAGTAGTTGAAATTCGTTGTTTAAGGCTTTTATATTATGTAATGGAATTAAATCCAACTGGATTTCAGTACAAATACTGAACCACGCGTTGTTTGATTAATTACTATTTAAAGGCCATCTTTCATTTTAAACACATGTTGAAGTGCTTGTATAGTAATATGCCTAAACTTTATATTTTCATTGAATAAAAGGAAGATATTTGAAAGTAAAACGAGTTATTAATGATCCAGCTCTGCTTACCTAGCTAATCCGGTTTAAAACGGCACCTCTAGCTGGAAACCGGAAGTGATGCGCACGGAGGGAAAACATTTCCGACTCTACTAAGCAGTGGATTCACAGCAGCAGGATGAGGCGCCAGAATTTGAACACGAATTTACAGTTATTTATAATACTGAAGGTGCACAGCCATACAGGTTTGAACCAGCAGCAAGAGGGGATGAGAACGGGCAACGCAGAGGTCATTTAAATGGTGAAAGAAGAGCTGTAGAAACGTGGGAACTTCAACATGGACACCGACTTGGAGATGCTAACTGGTAAGAGCATGTTTTATTTTTAAAGATATTTCGACAGAAAATGCCGTCTGACAGATTACATCAAATACCTAGCCACATAACTTAAAGAATTACTAAACTCAAATTAAAAATGGTTCGTTTGGATCAAAGTTCTTCATAGCCCTAGCACCCCTTTGTTAAATTAGCTTTGTTTCATTAGCGGTTATTACATTAGCCTAGCCTGGGAAGCCACCCATGTAAAATATCCTCGTGATTCAGCAGAAAGATTCTAGGCTGATGACGTTACTCATGATCCCTCCACAAACCTTTTCATACAGTCTGGGATTCTGGTTGTACAAATGAAACGTTGCAGATCTGATGTCCCACAAAGTCTCCACCTTAAAACTGTGACCTACTGTAGCTTTACTTAAGTAGACATTTTAACAATAAGTAACTTACTGTGCTGTATGAATGACAGACACTGGTCATAATGTAATGCTCTGTGGGATAAAGTTTTCTGTCATGATCATTCTCTCATTTCATTTGCTTATTTAGGCGTGGGTGTGGCCAGCGTGGGCCAATGGACAGCATTATTCACAGGAACTGGAACCATTCAGGGAGTTCTTGTTGATTCTGGACCCACCAGAACCACATCTCCTCTGTGTAACGGGCCATCCTGGGTTTGAGGGCTGCTGCTTGAATCCTTTTGTGTTGATGCTGGCTTATCAAGCATTTAAGGAGCAACATGGACGTCTACATCTGCAGTTCAATGAGTCAGAACATACTGATCCGCTAATGTCATGAGTATTAAGTTTAGCAACAGTGCATCACTGTCACCATCCATATTTGACGAAGTGCTACTGAAGATGGTCATTAAAAATTCCCGCTAACAATCAAAGACAAATCTGTAACATTGCTGACTATTCCACTTCTTCATTTTGCAGACGGAATCGTTATGCTGCTTAAAGACGGATGATCCGATGGACACACGGCATCACTGGGCGAGACATCCTCTGACCTCTGAGACCTCTGCCATCTTGTGCGGTGGACGCCATCAGAGCAGCCTTCCCAGATGAAGCTGGACACTACAAAGGCTTCCAGTGGCCTAGTCTGGACCAGTGTGTCTCAGAAACCATTACTGTGTACATGATCCAACAGGAAAATGTTAGTATTTGCTGCTTGTAATCCACTGACTTAAAACAAACATTAAATGATGTCATTCCTGATCTTCGTCATTGCAAAACATCGTCTGACTGATAAAGTTTTTACAAATTGTAAAGTTGTTTTTACAACCCCACTGTGTGTGTGTGTGTGTGTGTGTGTGTGTGTGTGTGTGTGTGTGTGTGTGTGTGTGTGTGTGTGTGTGTGTGTGTGTGTGTGTGTGTGTGTGTGTGTGTGTGTGTGTGTGTGTGTGTGTGTGTGTGTGTGTGTGTGTGTGTGTGTGTGTGCACTTGTCTTTATGGGTTTGTGTGGCCCAACCCCTGATGGGAGACCAACATTGTGTGGACATTCACCATTGTGTGGACATTTACCCGGTCCACACAACCAAGATCCTAGAGGAAGCTTCCTTTGTCCCACCTAGAGTTAAACATAATTTTTGCACCATTCTGGCTATAGTGGAAGTCAGGGTCCACACAAACAACTCAGAAAACGTAGTCCACACTAACCCATAAAAACGTGTGTGTGTGTGTGTGTGTGTGTGTGTGTGTGTGTGTGTGTGTGTGTGTGTGTGTGTGTGTGTGGACAGCAGGGTGAAATGAGAAAATAAAAGGTAGGTTAATCTATAGTGAGAAGAAACAGTGCGAGTTAAATTATGAGGTGTTTAGTGATGTATGAATGTTCTATTTTACAAAAGGTTTATACACACAAGTTTATACAAAATGTTAAACGAGGGAGTGTAAACACACTAACCTAAGTTTAAATATGAAAACTGTTAAAGCAAAAAAGAATAAACACATGACCCACTGCTCAATAACTATAAAGAAACTAAACTACAAAAGACAAACTGAAGATCAACAGTATAGATCAATTACTAAATTTCAAACAGTCACAGCTAAGGAGATCACCAGATTCAGTCTGTCTCCCTGAATGGCTCTGCTTAAATATGCCCGAGGTGAAGGCTGATGGTAGCCTGGCAAGCCAGACTAAATAAATGTATTATTTAGTCTGCTGGCCACGCTCCATTGACGGCTCTCGGTTGTGGGGCGGGTTCTACCGTTGTCTTTCAAATGATCTCCGCCTTCCACTGGACAATGAATGTGACATACTCTTGTTTCACTCTGTTGCATCGTCCCACCCACCAGGCATATAGAGTGCCCTGATTGGCCCACAAAGCGGATAAAGCTCTGTGATTTGTTCACTAAGCAGATAGAGCACTATGATTGGCCCACCATTATGGCAATCACAGAGAGCTGTGATTGGCTAGCCAGAGTCCTGGTAGGAGCTGCGGAGGTTCCAGTGGAGCATGCCTAGACCAAACTTTGCAAAGCAGGAATTTGGTCTAGTTCACTAGGCTAGGCTGATTGCTGATTGGGTGATGTAGCACCGCTGCTGCTGCTGCTGCTAGGTGTGGCTCTCGCTCTGGTGATGAACCGGCTGGGAGGAGTGGCGGGACTGGAGCTGTGACTGGGGCCGAATGACAGGGAAACGGGAGAAAACAGCAGCAGCATGACCGGAGGGCTGGAGCAAACGTACAGAGACCGTAACAAGTTCTAAAAGCACATTTGGAAATTTTACTCGACTCTGCAAATTATCCAAAAAATAAAATACTTAGGTCAATACATTGAATTTAAAATCTACCTGTTTTGAAAACCTTGACTTCCTGACGTACTGCCCAACAGCCTCGTGCTTTTCCACTGTCACACAGAGCTGCCAGGTCCCGGATCTGCAGCCCTCGTTGTTACTGAGGAGCTCAGCAGCTGAGGGTTCTTGTTGTAGGTCTGCAGACTGCTGAGTAGTGCTGTGGCATCCTCTGTAATCAAAACAATTTAACAATCCGTTCTGTATAAACTGAATATTTACTAACAGAAAAAAAAACATTTATCATCAGTCGGTTTATCTTTGACTGGCTGCACTGACCGTCCACCATTTTAAAGCGTGGACCGCGCGCTGCAGATCTGTCCACACCAGCCTTGCTTCTGGCCATGTCTCTGTTGCCATCGCTGTTATAGTGAAGAGCAGCCAGCAGCAACCTGAAGTAGAGAAACAGGAAAAAAAACATGGTCACAAGTCCACACGCACGCACACACACACACACGCACACACACAATACTTGCCTAGTGTACATGCCCAGGTACGAGAACCCCGTATGCTTCGGAGCAAATGTCAGGATCAGGGAGTGGAAAGCTTCGAGCGAATACGTCTGATGCTGTGGCGACAGCTGTCTGACATCTTTCACAAACAATGGCTGGCATGCTACTTGTTCCAGTTTAACTGCTGCACTTGATCCAGTCGGTCACCGAAAGATGCACTGAAATAAATCACACCTAATTATATAACTTCTCCTAGGGTGTGTCCATCAGTTACCTGGAATGAGCCATGGTTTGTTCCGGTCCTGTCCTACCAGTGGAGGGTGGGTGGTTCAGATTCATCAAATAGCTCTCATCCTGGTCATCTAGGGGCTCAAGTGACAATACAGGCGATGATAAAGGTGTTGAGTGCCACAGCACATCGCTCTCCTCATACTGGGTCCCCATGTCCCTGGTGGAAGGATGTAGGGCAGCCTGTGTTGCTGAGATCAGACATTTTTTAACGTAATGATTTTGTTACATTAGCCATCACAACCTAGTTTGTGAAACAATAAACAGTTTTATGGAAATCTTGGAAATTTGAGTTAAAATTGTGAACATTTTGTGCTCTGCATGTTCTAGTTGACCTGTAGAACCATGAGGAATGAGCTGTCTGAATCCACACTGGTAGAGGAGTGCTTCTGACCCGACATGCACTCATCCATCATGTCACAACGCAGCTGCTTCAGGAGTTAGTTCTGTTGTTTCCACGTGTGACAGGTCTGCTGTCATCTGCAAAGCAAGCATACGAATATGTACTTGAATTTAAAGATAAGAACATTTAGGGTGAAAAGCATTAAAATACAATACAAAACTACTCATCGTAAAAGATGAATGTAGAGACTTAAAAATGTTGTTTAATGCATACAAGACCACAAATGCTTGATTTGGGTCAGAACCTCATAATTGTAGGAGTCAGCAGATTGCCATGATACATCGCCCGGCATGAATCTCAAAATAACAGCTGGAAAGTACACTAAAGTAGGAGAGATATTTGAGTGTTTTCTAAAAACCAAAAACGTACACAAACATTAGCGCGAGTCCCTCAGGTGAGCACAGCTGTACAAAATCACGTTATGAGCTGGTGAAGCAGCTGGTTGAAACCGGAGGCAAGCAAGGGTTGTTCGTGGTGCTCAAATGATTATTTTAACCAGAATCACCGTGTCCGTTATCTTTCTGCTCACCGTGATCATAGAGAAACTGTATTTGTTACGTAACGACGGAGTGCGGTCACTTAGCTGCGCAATTATAGCCTAACACGGCTAAATATAGACATTATTTGTGTAAACACATGAATGTTTTTGTCATTAACAGTTTTTAGAAACAACACTTACTCTGGCTACTACAGCTTGTGAGTTGCTGACCTGCGTGCAGCTCCTGAGTCTCTTCTGCTGCTGGGCGGAGCCGCCATTGTTGTTGTCGTTCCGGGCGCGGCTGCTCCCGGTCCTTCTCCCTTGTTGCCTTTTCCATGCATCGATGGTACTGCAGTGGATTTCAGTCTGATTTTGTCCATTTTTCTGAACCCCATCCTGTACCATACCAGTGCATCTTTTCCTCTCACTATGTCACAGCTGAGCTTCAGACGGCAGGTTTCTCAATCATATTTTCTGATATTTGGACATCCCAGAAGATCATCGGCCACTCTGCCCTCCCTAAAAGACGCTGCAAGATATAGTTGCTGGAAAAAACTAAGCTGATAATCAATGGCTCCTCCCACCCTCAAACAGGCTGTGGGCTCGACTGATTAAAATCTAAAATAATCATTAAAAAATGGGTTTTCAGTGAACCACACCTTTAATGAAATTCTTCTGAGGAAGTGCGTCTACAGCTGGAGTCTACATTTGGAGTCTAGATGGCCGCCACTGCTAATCGAGATCAGCTACAAAAATGGCCGTAACTAAATCAAGCTGCTGAGAGTAACTGACAACACGAACATCTATATGCTAACATATGACTAAACTTTCTCATACTCTTGTATATTGTTTTGTTTACCCTGATGCAGGTTTGGGCGATAGGGCAAAAATATCGTATCATAATAATTTGTTTTACTGTGAATTCTCTATTTTATCAGAATTGTTTATTTTTTAAACCATTACAATTAATTTGTTACTGAAATCATATAAGCCCTGAAAGAAAGATAACTAATAACCAGCTGCCTCATGCTAAGCTATGCTAGTGATGCTAATGGATAGCCATAGCCAGTCTCTGCGTTTATTGTTATGTTAAAGAGGTGCAATCATGTAAAGCAACATTTTCCTTGTTGAATATCGGAAATCGAGTCGGATTGCATGATTTTCAGAAAATTGTAGTCGGTGGTAAAAATCGTGTTGAACCATATAAAACATCTAACTTTACTTTCTGAATTCATCCTTAGAAAGAGATTTTCAAACGGAAAGAGAATGGCTTGGGTTTCAATTCGTCAAGTTCATCTACATCTTAATGCATTTCTAAAGTATCAGGTCAGGAGTCGGTATCGGCAGATTCTTAAAATCAAATGAGTTGGATCGGGAGCAAATAAATGTGATCGGAACGTCTCTAAAGCATCCCAGAAATGGGCCATTCCCATCTGTACTTGGTCGGCCCAGGCCGGGTAGCCCCAGTCGGCCCCAGCCTGGCCCGGTTGATTCCACACATCCTTGCTTAGGTATGCAAGGAATGCAGTCAGAGACACTTTCAGCTTCTGGGTAATCAGCATGATAATGAATTGAGCATGCCTTAAGCCCATGTGGGCTGATTCTACCCACCAATCAGAGGCTTGCTCTGATGGAAGGTGTGAATTTTCTGTCAGCATTGGGTGTGTTGGCCCTGGTCGGCCTGAAGCAGACCCCCTCAGAAAGAGGGCTGGAACAGTCTTGTTGCACCCTGAAAAAAGGCAGGCCATCAAGATATGTAAGCAAGCTATGCTCTCCGGGCCGGGCCGACCAGGTACAGATGGGAATGGCCCAAAAGTCAGAGCCGTGTGTGAACTACTTTCTGTGTAAGTTAGGCTTCTAGAAAAAGGTGAGAGGAAAAAGTGCTGTTCTGAGCAGGGCAGTGATATCACATCATATGACAGCCATGCCTGCTTACATCTATATGGTCCAACCCACTTCAGTGTCGGCAATATTTAAATGCTGGTCGCAGCAACTCTACCGTAGAGCTGCGGTAAGACGAGCCTCAGCTAGCTTCAGCTGCTAGCGCCAGCCTTGTTGAAAGAGAGAAGAAACCTTGTTTATCTGCAACCCTTCTACAAGACTAAACTTTCACCTTCTGATTTTAATATTTCTATTTTCAAATGCTTCACCCGTCGACTGAATTGACACTCAAAGACCCCCGCCCCAACACACACACACACACACACACACACACACTGGAATCCTCTCTCGCTTCAGCCGCCATTACCCCAACAACAAAAATCTCCCGTTCTGCTCACAGTAAATTCTGGATTAGCTTTTCCCAGTGAGGATTTACCCGACTCGTCCTTGAAAGTTGGAGACAACAAGGACGTATTCGGAGCATCCTTAGAATTTGGACAGCCTTGTCGTTTCCTGTCTCCGGATTTGGAAACGGCCACTAAAGTGATCAGGCTTTGAACTGTGTTGCAGCTAAAATGGTCTGAGTGGAAACGGTGACGATTCTACAATCCCTCTCCCAGGACAGATCATTAACACATTTAAATCCTTTATGAGTCTAATTTCTACTGTCTTTTATGTTTTGCTTCCTGTCAGGTACCAGGTCCTTGTGTCCAAATACGGTCATCTGGCTCCACTGGCAGAGGTGGACCTGAGGCCCAGGTGCACTGTGGTGGATGTTCGCTGGGGGGACCGGGTGGAGCCGGTCAGCCTCCGCCTGGAGCATACGGTGGGCGACCTGAAGAAACGGCTAAAAGCCCTGCTGCAGCTGCCCACCAACGGCATCAGGCTGTTCCACATCGACCGAGAGATGTCTTCGGTCCTGGGACCAGAGGAGCTGAAATGTGGCTTCAGGGCCCTTCACTCCTACAGCATCAGAGACGGTGACGAGATCCTAGTGGTGCCCAGAGTTAAGAACCGCTGCAGCTCCTCAGATCTTTGAGTAGACGGGGGGCTCTGGTTCCGGATCAGTTGTGACTTACTGGATGCTGAGCTTTAATTCGAGTGAAAAGAATAATAAAGCTTCGTCTTGAATGTAAGGAAGTATTCAGTCCGATATAGATTTATATAAATACACAGACAAAAGTACATTTGCACATGGAACTCGATCCGTTTACCTTCACTCAGTTTTTTAGCTCAAACTCAGATTTATAAGTTTTAATCATGCTATGCTACAATAAAATGTTTTAAAGAAGAAAATATCAAGTGTAGGCACTTTTACATCGATACAAAATGTTTTACAGAGTCGAGGTTTCATTTGGTTAAATCTTAGAAAAGGATTTTTAAGAAATCAGTCTAAGGGTAGAATAAATGTGTCCAATTTTACTCCTAAACTAATGAAGTGAATGAAAAATTTATTTAGTTGAAATGGTTATGCATTTCTCCTTATTTTACCCCCCAAAGCTACAGTAGATACATAAATATATAATCATAGATTCTTCAGTTCTTATGATTCAAATAATTACATTAATTTCAATTAAAGAGCTAATCTTGCTTTAAAACGGTGCCAGATCATACAAATAATGCTCTCATCCCAGAACTAAAGGATTTCTACAATGAGAGATTATAATCTGAATTTAATATGATCATTTCTATTTTTAAGGCTGCCATTTACATTTTATTATTTATCAAGTTTAAATTGGACAAGATGGCTTCATTTACGCAGCTCATTTCCTACACAAAGGCAACTCGGTGTGCAGTGAAGTCAAAAATATTCGCTGATGCTTCTTATATAGAAACATGGCTGCCATATTTAGTGATACATTATGCAAAATGCACAGCTTTTAAAATAAAACCACTTGAAAACTGATTTTCAAGGATTCAACCCAAGACTTTTTGGTTAAATAACTAAAAAGTAGTTGCAGGTTTATCTGTTGCATCAAGCAACAGATTTCTGGCACTTGTGAATATTTAAAAGAACCAAATCAAGCACCAAAGCACCATTCTGTTTGTTAGAGCCACTGAAAAGGAAAAAGGAAAAATAATTCTGACCGTAATCTCAGAATTCTGAGAAAAATAGTCAGAATTCTGAGATTAATTTTTTTCTGAGATTAATCTCAGAATCTTGGTGATTAATCTGACATTAAGATCAGAATTCTGAGAGAAATAAAATCCTAATTCAGAGGAAAAGTCAGAATTCTGAGACTAAAATCAGAATCCTGAGGGGAAAATATCAGAATTCTGTGAATAAAGTCAGAATTTGGAGATTAATCTCGGCAATTAATCTTTAAGGTCAGAATTCAGAAAAAAGTCTGAATTCTGAGAATAGTCAGAGTTTCTTCTGTTTTTCAGTGGCACGAATCCTCTTCTGTATTTTTCTGGTGATTCATGAAGATCTGAACGTTTTTAGGTGTTTGTCTGCATACAGTTGACCTTTGAATCATATGAAAATTTTAAACTTTACATTTCTTAATTCAGACAGCTGCAGACTTTCTATCTGTTCCAATTTCTGAGAAAAAGCTCATTCAAATTTGGAAAAAAATTTTCTTCTACATTTTTTACATGAGGAACAAATCTTTCCTTAATTCCTTTTGCTCCCTGGTTCAGGTGGTTTCACTTGACTCTAGTTAAATATCCCGGGATAACCCCCGAGCCAATGCAGAAAAGCCGTGTGTTTAGGATTACCGCTCTGTCGAAACGCTGCACAGGAAAGACGATCCGCGTCTGAGGGTAGCTCGGGTCTGGGACAGAAACCGAGAAGGGTCGACGCTCCATTTACCGCCGGTCTTCTGTTTGTTGAGTCCATGAATGGAACGGCTCTCCCTCCCAGCAGAGGCAGCTGAGGAGCGTTGAGACCCTTTCCTGCATGGTAACCGAGCACCGGGCTGCGGTGTCACGGAGACTTCCGCTGCGTTTAGGTTAGAACAGGTTCACAGACGAGGGTTTCCTCACCGATTCACCCCCAGCCTTTCTTCTGTTACGCCTCACAGAGATTCACTTTGAGACATTTTAAAAATGTACGTTTAGGAAAAACTAGGATTTCACTGCGTTTTCGCACCCTTGTTGGTAGAAAAGTGATATTAAGTGTGAAAGACTAGAGTCAAATCATTTGAAGCTGATTTCTTTGGAGAATTTATCAACTTTAACTCCTAATCTCCATTCAATCCTTCACAATAAAAGTCTGGTATGCACACATACTCCAAAACACCATACGTGTATAGAGTAGTTATTAATACTATTTGAGTTTTATCAGACAACTATTAATAAACCCTTTTACATTAACATGTGATGTTTTGATGTACGTGTGTGTATTTTAGACTCTTATTGTGAAGGAGTAAAAGAAGTCCTAAGCTCCTCTTCGACACTTGTACAGAAGTAGCCAAAAAACGGCCTCGTGTAAATTTATGTACTTTTTCTTCAACATTTTGCTGACATGGCACTAAAGTGCTTTATCAGAAATTTGGTGGCAGCATTCGAAACCTTAAAAATAAAATCATGTGCATTTTTGTCCAAATCAGGCAACAAAATGCAGACTTTAAACGACCGCTTGTCAACAAAATCTTTTTTAAAACATGAAATCTTTACAGTATTCACTCGTATTTAAGCTCATTGCCTTGATGTGTGTTCAGGTTTTTACGACTGCAAATGCTAATTTGATGTTTCTGAAACTTTTTGGATTATTATCAGACATCCGGTCTGTGTGTGCGCCGTGTCCTTAATCCCTGGTGCTTTGGTCTAAAATGCTCTGATTCACGTTTCTTGCACACATTTACGTTTGTTAAAGCCTCACCTAAAAGTAAATGTTCTTTTTTTCTCGATTTTGTTTTTCAGAGTTTGTGTAGTAAACAACTGGAGGTGTAATCTGTTGTGTGTTGTGATGAGTCGTGCATGGGGAGTTCTGCTTTAGTTGAGGAATTTCTTGACATTTGGTTTATTATTTGTCGTGTCGGAGAGGCAGTGGAGTAGGTGGGCATTTGTTGTTTAACAGGAAACATTACTGTTTATTTTCTTATTCTCTAATAATGCCAAAACATCTTTAAAAAGACAATATTTACAGATTTTGAGAACTTGACTCTTTGTGTTATTTGGATTCTGGAGTGAGTTCAAATGTTTCGTGTTTGGTTTTGCTTCCTGTTCTGGATCTTGTCACTTTAATTTCAGGTTTTATTTTGAAAGGACAATGCTGTTTCTATACCTTTACTGTGTTACTGTGCTTTCTCCTAAATAAATTTTAACCATCAGAATCTTGTTTTAGCGCAGTGCTTTTGCAGATTACCGTGACTCGACAGTACAACATCGGGGTTCTGCTGCCACTTTTAAAAACTCAATCCAGGAGATCTTCTCACCTTTTGCTTATTTAAGAACTTTTTTTTCTCTTCATCTCAGAATTTTTACCTCTTCTGAATCCTCAACATGAAG
Organism: Nothobranchius furzeri; assembly: GCF_043380555.1. Lineage (NCBI taxonomy): Eukaryota > Metazoa > Chordata > Actinopteri > Cyprinodontiformes > Nothobranchiidae > Nothobranchius > Nothobranchius furzeri. Next base: position 28,758,975 of record NC_091750.1, on the reverse strand, counting down.
TTTACCCTAAAAAATCATCAGAGATGGACTTGGATGCTGTTTTCTCACAGCAGCTGAGATAAGGATCTGAGTCCCAGCGTTTGCTTCCCTGTTAGACGGACCGTTTCCACATCTCGGCTGAGAGACGCGGTATGGAGCGGGACATCTCTCCTGTTACAGTCGGAATGAACAAGTGATCTCCCGCTCTGTTTCACAGGCTGAATGCTTGGCCGTGGAGGAGATGTAATTCTGCAGACCTTCTCTTGTTCTGGCAGCCGAGCTGCAAAGAGTTCATTCCATACGTGTCCGGAGGTGTTGCGTTTCTGGGGGCATTCCCCTTCCCTCTCCTCCAAACGCTCTAATCCTCTGTGGGATCTCTGTGCCACCCACCCCTCGACACACTGCAACCACTTTAAGGATTTTTATAAGAGTTGGGTGCTAAAATAACATCCAGAGTTTAAGAAACTTGAATGTAGATTTTGACCCTCTGCAGTAGAATTTGAGCTTTCTCTTATCTAGTTTAATTATATATTTAGCTGATGCATGAGCGTTGACGGTCACGGATTATTTTAAAGATTTCTTTTAATTGGCAGCTTTGCTCATCCTCAAATTCCCAAGCAGCTAGTGCCAACATGGGGTTAACGCTAAATGTCGTGACATTTATTTAATGGACGGGCTCGACATGCGATACAAGCATTCTTTGTGTGGGGAAGGATAATCCTCTGAGACTTTTAATCTGGAATAAAGAGTCCACTACATTTATCCTTCAAGACATCTTTTTTCTGTTTGTGACACCTTATGAATGATGATGGTCAAACACGTTAAAGACACTCTGCTAATGACTTGATTGCTGTTTTTAAGTGTTGGACATGCAGATATTATTGTACTGAGAGTATTTAATCACCTTTGGTGAAGAGTTCTGGTGCTTTTGTCCCTAACAGAACACGAACCCTTTGAATTTGTCTCATTTCAAAGTGTAAACCATAAATGTGCTTTTGGGCTCTGCTGTAGAATTTGCCTTATGAAGACAGAAACATGCATGAGGGACTCTCCGTGCACGTTTTTTTGTAGATACTGAAAATACTGGCAGTAGATCAGGTGTTTTCTTACAGTTGTTGAAATTTCTGTTTATTTTTATTTTTTTCTGTCATTTGATTGTTGTACTTTTTGATTTTGTGTTTTTTCTTTGATTTTTTTTGTTTCCAATTTGAAAAATCTGGTTTATTCTGGATACGATCAAATATATTCAGTCGCCCCATAAAAGTTAATAATCTGCCTTGTCGTTCTGCAGATTTGCAGATTACAACAACCTGAAATGATGAATGACCCACACTTGTATAACCCCTTTTAGAGGACTGTACAGGGTTGATTGTGTGCTGAGATGGAGTCATAGGGATAGGAAGGTTTTGGTTACTAGGAGGTCTACCATTGTGAATGAAAAGGAAGGAGAGGAGGGCAGGGCAGAGCCAACTGAGGGCACTAGGAGCTGAATTATTGTGGCAGATTAGGTGACCGTCGAACAGAGCTGCGTGGAGATCCAGATTTGGGTGAAGGTCAAGCTTGATTGACTCTTAGAGCCCTTTTATGCAGTGTGCAGTAAAACGTTCTCTTCTTTCATAAGAACATGTAATTCAGTGTATGCCAGTATGAAACCACTTACGTTGTCTTGTGTTTTGCCTTTTGGTGGCTTCCACACATTTAGATAATGTCAAAACAAACCCCGTTGAAAAACATTGTTCAGATTTCAATAAATGGGTCTTTTTCTCTTTTTTTTGGGGTTATTTTGGGGGTGGAACTAATCTACACCAGTTTTTACTTAAACATTGAGTTTTCATTTGGTCCTTACGTTAGAATCACAGGCGTAGGAGTTTACTCTGTGTAGACTATTGTCTCAAATTCTCATCAAACCACTTCTGGCCTTAAAGCAGTCAGATGGAAAAGCAGTAGTAGTAGTACCTTCATCAGAAACCTGCCAGTAGTGGAAGATCTAAGATGTCAAGGGCCGGTTTTTATCCGTCATTACTGTTATATGATGTAAATGCAGCCCGATGTGCTGATGTGGCTCTTTTGCTTATTTGGCTACACATGGCGACACAGATTCACCTCTACCTTCAGGAAAGGATATGTCCAATATGACTTCAACCTCACACATGATTCCTTTTGCTCATACGGAGGGAAAGGAGGCATTGGCACCTTCTCACCTATCGTGGAGTTCAGTCATCCTGGTGTGAGCTGGTTATGAGGGAAGTCAAGTCAGTTTGTGTATTCCCACTCGTCCATGGGAATACTGAAGGTTTAGTTGGAACAACTGGAAACCCAGGTTTCAGAACTGAACACGTTTTTTGAATGAGAGGCGAAATGTCTTCAAGGACAACAAGAAAAGTCCAGTTGTTCCAACTAAACCTTAAAGAACTGAGGTCCGGTTAGCTAAAGTTAGACAATCCCTCTTGCAAAAAGACACTGGTGGCAAATTGAATGTAGCTATCACGCTAAAACATTTTGCCTTGTAACTTGGCCTTGCTTTGATTTCTAAATTCCCGGAAGGAAATGGTCGCTCCAAACTGCTAAACCACAAGGCCAAACCACCATCTAAAAATGGTCCAGTGGAGGAATTTCCAATACTATACATATTACATGGAAGTGTTTGTTTGACATATGCACATGAAAGAGGAAATCCCAACAATTGGGACACTGCTCTTTTGACTTAATCGTGAAAAATGTAGATTTTGAGCAAAGGGAGGAGAGGAATGAGATTCTTTCTTTAAATGACATTCCCTTTCACAAGTTGTTGAGCAGTATGTGAAAATTTACACAACAAGACCCGGGGAGGTACAGAAGCTGCCTCCGCAGAGTGTCACCTTGCTGCTTAATGTGACCCCAGGTCGGCCCGCGATCCTGGAGCTTTTCACACATCTTGCTCCTTGGATCTCCAGTTACCTTCACTGTCCTCTTGCAACAAAGACCCAACTGACTGCCTTCGCCTTCCCAGACCCTATCAGCCAGAATCCACCTGAGGTTTGGATGTGCTATCAATCCAGCATCTATGGAAATAAAGTGTCTTGTATAACCTTGTAAACGAGGCCGTTGCTAATTAAGAAAGGGGTACTGAAAGTGTCCAAAGTGGCTCATGTTAATGCTGTAACTCTACCCACCATGGTGTGTGTGTGTGTGTGTGTGTGTGTGTGTGTGTGTGCGCACGCAGATATCAGGCCCTAATTCAGTGTTTTTCGTTTCTCGTGGGCCTAATATTTGAACTACTTGAGATCTTTTCATATTTCATCATTCCAAAAATGATAAAAGCTTCTGTGTTTCCAACCAAATTCTCCACCAAAGGCACATTTTTTCATTCTTTGGCACCTTGCTGCCAATAATGACAGATCCTGCAAATAAAAGGATCGCATTCATAACATACGGGAGTCTCTTTGTACCAAAATAAGTCCTCTTTGTTTTTTAAAGCATTTCTTCAGTTTTTATTTTTCCATTTCCTTCTCATCATTTCCAGAACCGCGTCCTCCCATCTCCCCTTCTTAAATCTTTGCTCTGTTTCATTCCCACTGATCTTTGGATTCCTGCTGCGTCCCTCCCATCTCAGCTCACCCCCCACCCCTCACCCCCCACTCCCCAAACCCTCATCTCAGATTAAGTTGAACACTATCCCTGCTAAAGTTTTCACCTAGCTGCTTCTTTTAGGCAAGGCTCAATCCACTGCTGTTGAATATTTCCCCATTCCTGCTCCCAAAAGAGCAATCGTGATCACGGCAACAGGTTCTGGATTGTTGTGACTTCTGCTGGGGAGACTCGTGAAGCTGTATCAGCTCCATCAGGACATCCAGCTGCTCTGCATACCTCCCGTCGTTTTCACTGCCGCCATCATCTCTCCCGGTCCTCAGCTGGATGGGACGGCGCTGGGTGGAAATTAGAAGGTTAGTCTTGTGAAGAGCTGGATGTCCATTTTCTGTGGCAGGTGAGTACAATTTTTATAGTTTAATTTAGAATCTGCCAACAGAGACATCTGATGATCCTCATGGAAACCTGTGGACATTCTTTTTAAGTTTTATCCTAAACGTGTGTCAAAGTCCGCTGATTCCCTGTAGAAATGACTGAAATCTTAGTCGGTGATGTGGATGAGAGGCTGGTGCGGGCTCTCGGCAGTGCCCACTACCTTTGGCACACCTGAGCTCCATTTAACATCATTTTGAATAAAATTCACAGACATTAGAGGGATCTTATACCTTCACTTCAAACAGCTACAGCTTAAAAATGATCAAATTAGAATTTACTGGCCTTAATTCTGACTCTGATTTTAAATTGTACCAAAAATCTGGATTCAAGTTGATGAAAAAGCCACAAAGCAGCAGGATTTTTGCATTCCAGGCAAATATTTTGATGTATTATCTCAAACGTGTTTTCTGAGCAGATTTTTGTTTTTAAATTAAATCATTTGCCGTGAAATGTGTGTCTTTGAAGGAAAACTGATTATAAATAAAGCTTTCTAGTGAATTAGACTGATGTTTAGTGTTTTTATTGTGACAAATGATGATAAATGATGAATGACCCTCACTTGTATAGCACCTCTCAGAGTAAGGACTCCAAAGCGCTTTACATTAGTGTATCATTCATCCATTCACACACACATTCACACACTGGTGGTGATGAGCTACGATGTAGCCACAGCTGCCCTGGGGCGCACTGACAGAGGCGAGGCTGCCGAGCACAGGCGCCACCGGTCCCTCTGACCACCACCAGCAGGCTAGGTGGGTTAAGTGTCTTGCCCAAGGACACAACAGCAGAATTAGCCGGGATCTAACCTGCAACCTTCCGATTACTGGACAACCCGCTCAACCTGTTGAGCTACTGCCGCCCCAACAAATAACAGAAATTCTTTGGAAATAATTAGAGATATGCAGTTAATCACATTTGTTTTATTTGTTAGCTGACAGAAATGTGCAGAAAACTGAGTAAAGTTTAAAATGACAACAAAAAAAATCTGTCAGATGAGCAGAAGCCCTTTATCGCACGTTATTGGTTGCCTTTTTTCTCCTTTTTTTTCTTTTTTTTAACCATTTCATTTTTTGAGCTTGTATTTTAGGAATCAAATCTAAACATTATTATCATGCTACAAACGTATGTTTCACACCAAAAAGTCCAAAATTCAAGAAGCATCAAGGATGTGTCGGCTTTCCAATAAAATCTAATAATGATCGTTATAATTAGGAAAAATTCTTTTGTTTTAAAAACAAACAAGAGAAACATAAAAATATTGCTGATTTACCTTTATTAGCTACAAATAAGACAGCCATATTCTGCAGCCTTGAGTCACAATCTTGATCTTACAGAAGTAACCGTATACGTACAAAAGAAATCGCAATACTTAAAACTTGACTGGACAAAAGCGCTTCTCTTTGAGGACGTTTGTCTGTTAATTTAAGACTGATCAGGTGTCTCCAGCTGCTCAAGTTCTTCACATCTGAGCCTTTTCAAGTTGGAGATGGTGCCGTTGCCTGTTCCGGTGACATTGATGAGATTGTCATCGAAAGAACTTGATTAATTTTCAAATTGACCTCAACTGCATGCTAGAAACGTCAGTAACATCCTGACATTCTGACGATTTTGTGTTAATTTGTGAAGATGTGCATAAACATTAAATTATTATATGGTGACAACAAACACCCATCTTGGCTGCTCGTTCAACTCTCTCAGTGGGAAACATGCCAGGCTCGACACTGAACAGTCCCAACGGGCCACTGCGAGGTCTCCGGCAATTGAAACCTTCTCACTTAAAGCCATTAGTGCCCCAGTGTTTACACTCCTGGTCCTTTAGCCAACAAAGCATGGATAGGTCCCAAACAGAAGTAGTAATGAGGTCCAGAGCAGCCTTACGGCTTCAGGCACAGAGACGTTGGAGGGGAGAGGGCCAGCCATCAGCTGCGAGGAACCGAGGTGCATAGAGACTCGTAGTCAACCGTTGTTGGCTCGCATGGGACCAAAGGCAAATATGATCCTGATACATTGTTCTGACATGCATAATGGGGTCTTTTCAGTCATCCTCATGGGAGACCTGGGAGCCTGATCTTAAAGAAGTAACGTGGTGCTGGTTGGATGGTTCTCCCTCCTCTTTGCTTTGTTAAACACTCTTGTTTATGAGGGGCGGTCCTATGACTCACGTCTTCCTGCACTTCCATTAGCTTTAAAGAAAATGCAACACAGATTAAGTAACATGACTTCAACACAATCCCTCTCCTCATCTGTCTCTTTTTTTCTCTACTCTTTTTTTTTTTTTAGAATGGTCAGACTCCGCTGTCCACTCATTCTAATCCAACTCTGCGTTCTCGCACAAACAGAAGGTACTGAGGCGTCCTAAATTCTGCAACATTTCCTAAAAACGTCTTCATTTTATGGAAAAGTGTAATTTTTCTACATCCTTCTTTGGTTTCAGCTCTCACTCAGGATCTCCTGTATCCATATGGACCGGGTCACAGGGATCTAGAAACTCCTAAGATGGATGATGGGAGTTCGGCGGAAATTACGTTGCTCCTCCCCTTCGTTTTCTTCAATGCACCCTACCGTTCCATATTTGTAAGTATTTTGTTTGAACTCCTTCGAAAATCGGTTGAGTTTTTTTGAAGATGGGTTCTTAAGAAAGTTCATGAATAATTGCTCCAATTGAAAACATCTGAACTATCCACCATGTCTCTGCTGTTCAGCCTATTTGTTTCATCTCTTGCTAACAGGTCAACAACAATGGTGTGATCTCCTTCAACGTTCAGGTTAGCCAGTTTACTCCAGAGGCTTTTCCTCTGAGCGACAGCAGATCTTTCATCGCTCCACTTTGGGCAGATGTGCACAACGGCATCCGTGGAGATGTGTACTATAGAGAGACCACAGACCCAGAACTACTGGAAAGGGCGACACAAGATGTTCAGAAATACTTCAAAAACATGCCCACCTTTACGGCCTCGTGGGTCTTTATTGCAACATGGCACCAAGTGACCTTCTATGGTGGAAGCCAGACGACCCCGGTAAAGTTTGAACTTTGTTTAAATATCTGGATCTTGTATTTGGACACATAAAGCGGCAGGTTTTGAGACAGAAGCCAAAATCTCCAGATTAAAACTAATTAAAAAAAGATACAGCAATACAATTAACTTTTGTAGCATTTGATATAATATCAATTATTGTTATTAGTCTTTCGATGTGTCTTAAGAGGGAACATTTATTTACCTTTTAAAATGGTGTCTGACAATCATGGCTCCTTTCCTTTTGACTACACTTTTTCTGACTTTGAAACAATGCCTGCTCCGTTTTCAGGTGAACACATTCCAGACTGTGCTCATCTCAGATGGAGTAGTGTCCTACAGCATGTTCAACTATGGAGAAATCACATGGAGCACAGGAACAGCCAGTGGTGGAGATCCTTTAACTGGGCTGGGTGGGACAACAGCTCAGGTATTCCTACAGTTCATCAAAATCCGTTCATGTACAAGTCTTTGTTTGGTCCCAGAATTACATGGAAAACTCCAACTTTTAGGCAGGTTTTAATGGCGGAGACATCGGTCATTTCTTCAACTTACCTGGATCGCGGTCAAACGATGTTGTAAATATTGAGCAGACGACCAACGTAAACGTTCCAGGACGCTGGTTCTTCCGCGTAGACACTGAACTGATAGACCCTGCCAACGGCTGCAGCCACAATGGCAAGTTCAAAAAATGAAACCCTTATGTCCATGTTTGTCTAGTTTCTTCATTTGGGCTGGGACTTAATCCAGTTTCTCACCACCTTTAAATTTCTCCTTCATCTCTTTTAGGGCGTTACTACAGACGAGGGGAGATCTTCTGGTTGTCTGACCAATGTTCTCAGCGATGTCGCTGCCTTGACATAAATAACGAGGTGCAGTGTCTTGAGGCTCCATGTGGGCAGTTTGAGAACTGCGAGCAGCAGGAAGGGGCTTTTTTTTGCCAGCCTACCCGCACCAGTACTTGCGTGGTCTTTGGGGACCCCCACTATCACACCTTTGATGGATTCCTTTATCACTTCCAAGGCACCTGCTCCTACCTGCTAGCTCGGCCCTGCTGGGAGATGTTAGGATTGCCCTTCTTTAGTGTGGAGGCCAAAAACGAGAACCGTGGGGTGGCTTCTGTTTCCTGGCTAAGAGATGTCACAGTGGAGGTGTATGGTCACAGAGTCATGATACCTAAAGGCAGTCTGGGCACAGTTCAGGTGAGAACATCTTTAATATTTACCGTAAATCCTCTAATACAGGCCCGGGCCTGTATTTGACTCAAGCTAATCAAGCTCCAGGCCTTTATTGGAAGGAGGGCCAGAATTAGAGGCAGGCCTCAATTTCTATTTGAGCAAAATGAACTAATGGTTCGCTGGAGTTTTTGACAATTAAAATTGCGCCCACATTTTCAAAGTTAAACACATTTCTTTTAACAACGGTAGTTTCTGCTTCAGCCCTCTCCCCCCTCCCCCTGCTTCAGCCCTCTCCCTCCTCCCCCTGCGCAGCGGCCGCAAACTCGCTGATGCGCCTGCAGCCTCAGAGTTCCTGCTGCTCTAAACATTAAAATAATTATTATTATTTTCTGTTCCTCACTTCTGATTTCCTTCAATGGTGTCTGTTTGTTGCAACCAGCAGGTACAAAAACTAACTTGTTGTTATTTGACTATTTTTCTGTCCTGTCTGTTTATTATCTTCCTGCATCTCCTCTCAATCCTAAAGAGAAACTGCTACCTGGGTTCATATATATTCACCTCATGAGTTACCTTTGAACTGCAGTTCTAAAAGATCTACCGACCGCAAAAACAGCGGAGTGCTCGCCGGCCGCACCGGTGAGGTGCGTCACCGGAGGACAAAACAGGTGATGCGCTCCGCTCCACAGCAGCGAGACGCATCAGGCACAAATAAAAGAATAAAAGACAGAAAACATAAAAGGAAATGAGCCGACATGAACGATCGCGTGTTAAATTAGTTTTTGAGGTGGCGATACCTGATTTGTTACTGTTACTGTGGCCGTGCTCAGGACGCAGATGTCTGGAGCGCGTCAACAATCAGAGCTTTGCATGTGCAAGCTGGTTAAGGTTAGGATGGGGGTGAGGGGAAGGTTAAATTGCAAGAGGGTAAAGGTCGCAATTTGGTTAAATGTCCGTTTTACGGCGGGTGTCAGTACCGACGCTCTGGCACAGCGCGTTGCGCCCCCGAGCGCAGGAGCTTGTCACCTGCTGACAGCAGGCTGCTGTCTTTTCCGAGGACTGCATCTTGCCGGTCATTATCACGTGACAGCGACTAGTCGACGACAGGCATAACAAGTCACTATAGAGCGGTGAAGTCGACTAGTGACTAGTTCATACAACCCCTGCTACTGCTCCCCAGAGTGTTCTGCAGCATAATCAGCACGTTCTCTTTGAACTTGATATCAAATTTTCGCCTCCTCTTCGTCTCCGCACGGTTAAAGTTACCCTCACTGGCAAATCAAAAGTGAGACGGATGACACAACCGCCCCCACCCGGCCACAATAAAAAAACGGCCATTATTCACCTCCGCCGACTCCGACACTGGCCAAAATGTGATATCTGGCAGTTAATTGAATACAGGCTAATATTAGTGGATTTACGGTAATCACCTCTGTGCCATTTCAATAGAACAGTTTATATTCAGTCTTTGTCCTTCTTCACTGTCTTATTGTTTTATTGTGTGTTTCCAACTTAAGGTGGATGGATTAGTGAAGACCTTGCCGGTCCAACTCCAACTTGGTGCAGTCAAGGTGTACCAGTCTGGGGTGGCTGTTGCTTTAGAAACAGACTTTGGACTCCTGGTAACCTACGATGGCCAACACTATGCATCCATCTCCTTACCAAGCTCCTACTTTAACAATACTTGCGGCCTTTGTGGAAACTACAATGACGACCCCGCTGATGATCCTGTTCTTCCTGATGGCTCATTGGCAGAAAGTGTGGTGGAGTTGGGAGGCAGCTGGCGAGCAGAAGACACAGACTGGAGGTGCACTGATGGCTGCACTCAAAACTGCAGTGTTTGCGACCACATTGCCGAGGCCACGTACTTTCGCTCTGACTACTGCGGGTTAATCAACAAAACTGATGGACCGTTTCGAGACTGCAGAGCTGTAGTGGACCCGACAGCTTTTGTGTACAGTTGTGTATATGATATGTGTAGCTACAGGGATAATATGACCACACTATGCCATGCCATCCAGGCCTACGCTTTAGCCTGTCAGGCCCTTGGTGTCACAATACGACCCTGGAGAACTCGTACTTTCTGTCGTAAGATTTCTCACACACATAAATTTACTCCAATCCACATTGTTAAGGGGCCTCATTTAACATAATCTGTTGTTTCTTTTTGGCTTTCAGCCTTTTCATGTCCGGAGTTTAGTCAATACCAAGTGTGCACAAGTGCCTGTCCAGCTTCCTGCTCAGATCTCACCTCTCCCTTGTACTGTGTACACCCTTGCACCGAAGGCTGCCAGTGTGACCCTGGCTATGTTCTGAGTGGAAGTCGTTGTGTACAACAAGACGACTGTGGCTGTGAGCATAACGGCCTCTATTACCCCCTCAACGGCACTTTCTGGGCAGGCCCCCGTGGTGAGGAAGGTGACTGTACACTCCGCTGCACTTGTGGCATAGCTGGACAAGTTTCCTGTTTCAATGAGTCCTGTAAGGAGGGTGAAGTGTGTGTGGCCGAGCTGGGCTTACTAGGCTGTTACCCTCGGAGGGAGGGAGTGTGTTCAGTCACCCAGACGTCAATCGCATCCTCCTTCGATGGCACATTTCTGTTATTCCCCGATGACAGCTCTTACTATCTACTAAAACTGTGTGGTCCAACACCGGCTAATGGATCAGTGGTGGAAGTGAAGATTGGCAGGAGGCTAATGAACAAAGGTCCCGTTTGGAAAAGACCTGTGATAGTTACCGTGGCTAACCTTGAGGCGCAGGTGGGAGGGTCAGATTTTGACACAGTAAAGGTTAGTAAATTATTATATTGTTTTAGGTGTTTTTAATTTTATACAACACTCAACGGGGTTTTTTGTGTCTCAGGTGAATGGTGAACCAGTCGTTCTCCCGTTTGTCCATCCAATGGAGACGATGATGATCTACAAGGCACCAGGAAATGCCACGGTTGTGGAATCTCGAGGTCTCCTTCGTGTTCAGTACACGCGCCAGGGGTTCCTCAACATCTCCCTTTCTACAATCTTCTACAACGTTACTTGTGGCTTGTGTGGCGTCTTTAACAGCAACGTCACAGATGACCTGCGCCTCCCCAATGGACGCCTGGCAGATAACACCGAACAGTTCACAGAAGCCTGGAAGTCGATTGCAGATGACCTCACTTGCAACGGCGACTGTGATGACCTGTATCGCATGTGCACCGACCTTCGTCTTTACCAGAGCCCTTGGATGTGCGGAAACATCAACGACCCAGGGAACAGCTCTTTTCTGGCATGTCATTCAGTGGTCAATCCTTCACCGTTCTTCAGGAACTGCTTGTACAACATGTGTGTAAGAGAAGGGAACCGTTCTGCTCTTTGCTCCTCACTGCATGCTTACGCCACAGCCTGTCAGGATGCCCAAATAGGCCTAGCTTCCTGGAGGAGTGCTACCAATTGCCGTAAGTAGATATCTCTTAACATGAAAGAGATCTTGTTATGTTTCATGGGGCTTTCCCTCTTCCTTAAAGCCTGTATCTGGTTTTTATACATGTTTGATGCCAACTGAGTGACAAAAGTTAAACAAAAGGGAATTATGCTCTCTATTGCAAAATCCCTCTCCTGAACAGCTTAAAATGAACAGTGCTTCCTGCTTTAACAGTGTATTTAAAAAAAAAGGGTTGCATATGAGTCATAGGTCTTTGGTGGCTTTTTCGTGTTGTGGTCTCCCTAAGCTGGATTACTGAAATAAACGAAGAGGCTTTTGCACCATATTCTAATTTTTGCAGTTTCACCTGTATATTGTATGTCCGTCACAAACGTATTAGAAAATTATTGAAACAAGCAAAGAAATTAAAAATATCTGAAGATCCTGGCAATATAAAGATACTCCAATGGGCCAGTATATGCAGGTGTTTTACTCCAGAAAGGTAAAACGTCATTCTTTGCCCCATAAAAAGATCCATTCTAGTTCAGGCCGTTCATTGAGCATGCTTTGGTAACACTTCCTTCTAAAGTCCCCTAATTACTAAGTACTTACATGTTAATTACATAGTAAGTTAAAGTGTAGTATTTTGTAATTAATGTGTATAATTGTAATAAAGTTTGATTATTGTGTAAAGCAGTATTTACTTTAATAAAAGTAAAAATAGAATTGAACCTGAGTTACATGGTAATAACTGTTTATGGTCTCAGAAACATTAATACACTAACTTACTATGTAATTACCATGTAAGTACTTAGTAATTAGGGGACTGTAAAAGGAACCGTTACCTGTGTGTGTGTGTGTGTGTGTGTGTGTGTGTGTGTGTGTGTGTGTGTGTGTGTGTGTGTGTGTGTGTGTGTGTGTGTGTGTGTGTGTGTTAAATAAAGCACTTGAATAGAAACAAAAACTATCTTTCATGAAGGTCCCAAACAAACTTTGAACCTGACACCTTAAGGTTACCGAAAACACAACTATGTCATTTAATTGAAAGCAGGGGTCATTTGTAATTCCTGAGAATCGTGTGAACTGATATGTATCTGCATCAGATGGCTGACGAAACATCACATCTGTAGGTCACTGTGGTCCATCTCCACTGTAAAATGAATTTGTTCTCATCTTCTGGTGTTTTGCTCCAGCTCTTCCTTGTCCAGATAACAGTCATTTTGAGGAATGCACAAGTGCTTGCCCTTTGACCTGCACCAACCTAGATGAGCCCGAGGAGCCATGCCCTCTGCCGTGCCAAGAGGGATGCCAGTGTGAAGACGGCTTCGCGCTTCGAGATGGGCTCTGCGTGGCTCGAAGCGACTGCGGCTGCATGAGTCACGGTCACCAACTGGCTACTAATCAGACTTTCTGGACAGACTGGGAGTGCCAGGAGCGCTGCTATTGCAACGGTTCTGACAACAGCGTATACTGTCAGCTCTCGCCCTGCCATCCTGAGGAATACTGCCAGGAGAGTGACGGCCTGTATTTCTGCCAGCCCCGGACCGAGGCCTTGTGTGTAGTTGCTGGCTACGGTCATTTTCTGCCCTTTGGCGGCGTACCATTTGAGCTCCAGAGCTCTTGTACTCTGAGGATGGCCACCAGCGTCTGTAGAAGGGGGGGCAGAGAGAACACACTGACCAGTGGAACCTTTCCACAGTTTAAACTGGCAGCTCGTAATGAGGAACGAGACACAGGCCAGGCCATCTGGTTGAGGGGCTTTGTTCTGGAGGTCTACGAGTATGAAATCGAAGTGTCTCGAAGCTACAGAAACACAGTCACTGTAAGTACACGAACAGTGCAGATGAATGGGATTGTGCAAAGGGTTTAACTTATTCATGACCTTTCGTTTATAGCTTTCAAGGAGTCGGACTTCTTTATAATGTTTAAAAGTTGTCTTGACCAGTGGTTGTCAATGGCTTTGGACAATGGCTGCTTTACTCCATTTCTCCCATCCTTCTACCTGACCATGAGCATACATACAAGATGCATCGAGCCTAAACAAATCTCTAACAGGACCTGACAGATTTATTTTTGGGGAACAGAACATATTTTGTCTTCGTAACAGGCTACAGATGAAAATGTACCTAAGATCATATTTAAAATTGGCTGACTGATTCATCCCTTAAGTTTGGAGGCAATTTTTATGCATTCATAATTGGATTCTATGCATTCTTGGAGCCTAAAGTTAAACGTTTTTCTAATACTGGAGTGAAATTAAGTAGCCAAGACAAAGAAATAACCAAGACCTTTAGACAATCTTGAGATGTACCAATCAAGACCACATTAAACATTAAAAGAAAGTCTGACTCTCATGATGAGGCGCTGTAGGGAACACCTTATATAACGTTGAGGCTTGCCCTATCTTAGCCTGCTTTTTTCTGTCCTGTGAAGGTCGTATTTGTTGCGCTTGTCAGGAAATGTTATTTCTAATCAAGCTGATAGAATAACCACGCTGGGAGCGAATTCCTCTTTGATTGGCTTAAGGAGGATTTTATTTCAACCGGCATCTTTTATCCGGCTGGATTTGGCTCAGATGAAACCCTGACCCTGAGCGACACTTGGACCGGGTTCACAAACCCACTAAAAGATCTGAGGAGAAGTGGCGCACACTTCCACACATATTTGACTACTCACACACCCTCTTTCCTTCAGCTTTTCCCCATCTCATTGTTGCTTATAGGGTTTTACTGATAGGTCGGTAAGTATTTGCCTGGACTTCCCCACATACTTTGAAAACTTGCAAGTCAGCAGCATTAGAAACTCCGACTTGGTGGTAGAAATCAGTCCTGCGTAGGACCTGTTTTGTGTTCACCGTGTTTAAACTAGAACCAGTTTCCCTCTCCACACTCAGGTCAACAAGGAACGTTTGTATCTTCCTTTGAAGCTGGGTTTGGGAAAGGTCAACATCTTCACCTCAGGCATGATGCTCATCCTGGAGACAGACTTTGGCCTGAAGGCAGCTTTTGACTGGAATACTCTCCTCCTTCTGACTTTACCCCGGGATCTTTACAACACTTCCTGTGGTCTCTGCCAGGGCATGCCCTCATTCCCACCCACACTAACAACTACTGACTGGGGCATGACTTGGGCAGAAAGGGACACTTTCTGCCAGGTGGGCTGTGGAGACTCTTGTCCACACTGCGGCCTCGGCGAGAACAGCGTGTCAAACACATCCCCTCTCACGGTGTCCGATGCCAACGAAAATGGCGACGAGGATAACGGAGTAGCCACGGGCATTCGTTTCCACATTGGAGATGGCCTCTATGTGTTTGTGGAGCCTGAAGCAGTGAGGCTGTGTGGGCTAATTGTGGATCGGGGAGGTGCTTTTGCACGCTGTCACAGCAAGGTGGCGCCAGCGTTCTTTTACCAAAGCTGCCTGCAGGACACCTGCTTGGATCAAGGAGCTCAGGATACAATCTGTAACTGGCTTCAGGTCTATGCCAGCACCTGTCAGGCTCAAGGAGTGCCTGTAACTGGCTGGAGGAGTGACACACCGTGTGGTGAGTCCTTTCATCTTCTAAACTCTGCTTTGACCGCATGCAGCAGGCAAAACCCAGTTTTACAATGTGTGTGTTGTACCCCTCCCCATCCTCCCTGGCCAGGCTGTTCTGCAGACTTTGATTCTGTTTTTATTGAAATGACTCATGTAAGAGCTCAATAACACAGATGGTGTGTTACATCTGGAGTTACCAATGTGGAATATGATATTTTAGGGCAAACACAGCTGCAAATTACTATTAGATATCCATATTTCTATATTCAAAGTTGAGGCGTATTTACATTTTTGACCTTTGTTCCCGTCTTTAATGTAAATTGAGTCAGGACAACGGTTTACAATACCTGAAGTGGTGTTCTGTGAAAGGTTATGAACAAACTAATATCACAGCTGTTTGAGCAGCCTCAGTTTGGAGAATTAGAATTTCAGTCTCGATTGGATTGATGAGCTAAAGGCTAATTAAAGCAAGACTAAAGACACAATTCAAACCTCAAATTTTAAAAATATTACCAGTTCAAGCAAAACCTCTTATAAACCTTTGCATGGTTATCCATTTTGCATTACGTAAATATTTGCTAAGCCGCTAGCTAGCCTTGAGCATTTTTGTCTGAAAAAACTGACATTTCTGCCAAAATACTGATGTAATAAAATGTAGAGGTTTATTTAAGCATGTTTACATGAACTCGTGAACTTCTGCAGACATCAATATGCAGTAGTTGGTTCTACATTCTGAAAAAGACAACAAAACCCAACATTCCCCAAATGATCTAACAAGAAGACTCAGCATAATAAACAGCTGATGTTTTTTCCTGCCTTCTTTCTCCCAGTGCTGACCTGTCCTCCCAACAGCCATTACTCCAGCTGTGTGTCGGTCTGCCCGCCCCAGTGTGCTCCCGCCCGTGGCCAGAGGGACTGCAACCAGGACTGTACGGAGGGCTGCCAGTGTGACCAGGGCTACGTGCTCAATGGCAAAAGCTGCATCCTGTCTCAGAACTGTGGCTGCTACACAGACGGAAAGTACTATGAGGTCTGTGCTCTCTACCTTCAATAGTAAATCCTCCCTTTACCTCACGTTGTCTAAAGCCTTTTTTTTCTTTCATTTTAGCCCAAACAGCTGTTTTGGAACAGCGACTGCACCAAACGCTGCCAGTGCATTGGACGAAACCTGGTCCAGTGTGACCCCAGACGCTGTAAGGCAGAGGAGGAGTGCACGCTTCGACACGGAGTCCGAGGCTGCTTTGCACGGCGCTCCCAGCACTGCGTAGCCTCGGGTGGGGGGGTCTTCAGGACGTTTGATGGGGCGTCGCTGCGTCTTCCTGCGTCCTGCTCTTTTGTCCTGTCCACAAACTGCCACAAGCTGCCTGACCTCTCCTTCCAGCTCATTGCTAACTTTGATAAATGGAGCACACCCAACCTCACCACCATCTCTCATGTCTACCTTTACATTAACGAGGAGAATATACTCATTTCTGGCAGCACTGTCAAGGTAAAGCACTGGTTTCACCCTTCTGTCCCGTCTCAGAGCGTATAGAAATAGAATAAAGGGGCATTGTTGTTTCTAATGTTGCAGCAGCAATTCCAGCGTGGAGATTTGTTCCTTTTTTAATGCTTTCTGTTGGATAAATGTCATGTGCTGTCCAAGAAACCTTTAACAACTGTATAAATGGATCTAATTCAAATCTTAGTTACTTTCCTAGAGTTCTCGAAAAAGTCCTTTCTGTCCAGTTGACCAATTACCTGACCACTAATAGCCTGTTGGGTACTCCGGTTCTGGCTCTGGGCCATAGCATTCAGCTGTGAGTGTACTCTACTAGATAAAGATCTTCTGATTACCTTAAAGCCTGATACATCCTTATCCTGCTTGAATCCAGGTGAGCTATTAACCCCAGCGTTGCCTTGAAGCGGTGTAAGAACTATGTTGGCATTAGCTTAAGGGTGTTGAAGTTGTTCAGGTCATGTTCAGAGCAATCACAGCACCTGGTGTTGTCTCCTTTGAAGTGAATCAGTATTTATAAGATATCCATGTATGCAGATGATACCCCAACTTCAACATCAAGCTTTTTTTCTTTAGTGTTAGGATAAAGTGGTAGACCTTTGGGTTTGTGGTGTATCATTACTTGTCATACTGGTTGCAGGAGCTTCTAAATTCATTTAAATTGGATCTTTAATGTTTATTCTCCTTTTTAGGAGACAATTTGCATAAAGTCTGGCTCACAATGTATGTTTTTGATCTTTGCAAATTATGACTATGTCACAATGAGAGCCTGGAGAGGTCGAACATAGTGTGGCTCAAGATATCAGTGAGTCAAACTGCCTCGCTCTAGTAGGAGATTCCAGGGGTCGTGGTCATTTGTAGACTGTGGTCGTAGATTTTCTGACTCTGCTTGAAGATCATCGAAGGGTGGGTTTGGTCGTAGGAGAGCTCCATACCCTGTAGGTGACCTCGTCACACTTGATGGCGACGGATCTTTGGATTATACTCACTGGCACTGTTTTTTGTCACAACTCCTCACGCCCAAAGATTTTATTTATTTTTATTTATTTAGCCTTTATTTAACCAGGTTGGTCCCATTGAGATACAAGATCTCTTTTGCAACGGAGACCTGGCCAAGACAGACAGAGCAGCAGCACAAGTTACAACATTAATACATTCACATTTAAATACATTTCCACATAAACTCAATTAAAACATGAACACACTGTTAGTCTGGATTCCAATGACCTAATCAGAGTCTTAAATCCACTCAAGGAAACCAAGTCCTTGATTTTTAGATCTGTCTGTAGTGAATTCCACGTCGATGGAGCAGCAAAGCTAAAAGCCGTCTTTGCCAGCTCTGTGCGAACCTTGGGAACAACAAATTGCAGAAGTTCACTTGAGCGGAGGCTGAACTGATTCTGCTTTCTTGACAAAAGACATGGTAAATAAAAAGGCAAATATCCACATACAGCTTTATAAATAAAAACAAACCAATGCATGAGTCGGCATACCCGCAATGAAGACCAATTCACTTTTGAATATAACAAGCAATGATGGGTAAGAGGCCAACAGTTTGTTATAAAGTGCAAGGCACTATGATACACACTGTCCAACATGCTCAAACAGTGCACGGGGCATTCATGAACAAGATGTCTCCATAGTCTATTACAGACATAAATGTTGATTCTACTAACCTCTTTTTTACCGTAAAAGAAAAGCAAGATTTATTTCTGTAATAAAATCCTAATAAAAATCTCAACTTTTTTGTTAAATACTGGATATGGAGCTTAAAGGATAACTTATTGTCAATTACGAAACCCAGATATTTAAAACTAGAAACTAGTTCAATCTGATGACCCAGACCAGTAGAAATGGACCTATTCTCTGTTTTTCTTTTTGACGGAGAGAAACACATAAGTTTAGTTTTATCAGCATTTAGTACAAGCTGCAAATGGCACAATTGTTCTTGCACTTGATCAAATGCTGATTGAAGATCCTGAAATGCCTTTGTAGAGTTTGGGGCAGAACAATAAATAACTGTATCATCTGCATAAAGATGTAATTTAGCATTATGAATCCTTAGACCAATGTTATTTATGTAGAGGGTGAAAAGTAATGGACCAATAATTGATACCTGTGGGACTCCCTTATATAGCTGAAGTTCCTCAGAAACAGCACCATTTAGCTGTACAACTCAGGTACTGTTTGATAAGTAATTTTTGAACCATCCTACAGCCTGGTTAGAAAAGCCAGTTTCTACAAGTCGATCAATCAAGATAGAATAGTCAACAGTATCAAATGCTTTTGTAAAATCAATAAAATGTGCAAGACAGCATTGCTTGTTGTCAAGAGCTTCAGTAATATCATTCAAAACTTTCATGGTTACTGTAGTGGTACTATGTTTCTTTCTGAACCCTGACTGGTATTCAGATAGTATAGAGTATGATGTAAGGAAAATCTTTACTTGATCATTGGCCAAGGATTCAAGTATCATAGCCACTACAGAGAGCTTTGAAATAGGCCTATAATTATTTAAGTTACTCGGGTCTCCACCTTTAAAAATTGGCAGCACAAATGCAGATTTCCATTCTTTAGGTATTTTATTTGTTTTCAAAGTAAGATTAAAAATGCAACACAGGGGTTCTGCAATGTACTCGGATGCAAGCTTGAGGAAGAATGGTTCTAGTCCATCTGGACCAGCTGGTTTCCAAGATTTGAGTTGTTTTTGGGCTTTCTTTACTTCAAATGTTGTAAATGGTTTAAAGTTGAAAACATCAATATTATTGTTTCTGACAATGCTAGATTGTTGAGATTGACGGTCTGGTGGATGGCATGATGAGCCTGATGTCACAAAATGTGTATTAAACAAATTTAGCATTTCCGTTTTATCACTAATATTTTTGCCTTCCACATGTATATTTGAAGGTAAATGAGTACAGTTCTCTGATGAGGATAGTGCTTTGATTTCTTTCCAAAACTTTTTAGGATTAGTTAGATTTTCAGTTAATTTGTTCAGATAGAAATTTGATTTTGTCTTTCGTAAGAGTAAAGTACATTTATTTCTTAAGTGCTTTAGGGCATTTAGACTTTCGTGCCCTGTCCCATACCACATCTCATTCATGAAGCAACTCTGATAATTCATTTGTAAACCAGGGATTTTCACGACCCTTTACTCTAAAATTTCTGAAGGGGCATTTTTATTCATAATATTATTAAAGCTTTGGAGAAAATGATTCCAAGCTAGTTCCACATCATCAAAAAAAGCTATTCTATCCCAAAGGAAACAGTAAAGATCATATAAAAAAGCTTGCTCAGAAAATATCTTCATATTGTGTTTAGTTACCATGCGTGGTTTGCTTTTAGGAACTTTTGTATCCCGTACAACTGCTATAGCACAACGATAACTCACATCATTTGGGAAAATGTCAGTCGCTACAAATTTAAATGGCATATTTGTTAATGCTAGATCAATGAGCGTTGATTTTTTAACAGATTTCGAGTTGATTCTCGTGGGAGAGTCAATCAGCTGAGTAAGATTTAAAATATGACATTGATTTTTCAGTGCATCAGAAGCAGATGCGAGCCAATCATAATTTAAGTCACCAACAATCAGTACTTCATTGTATTTTAACTGCGACAAAAAATGTATCACTATAGACAATGAATTATTAGAAGCCGATGGAGGTCTATAACATCCCACCTCCATGATGTGCTGATCTTTAGATATTTCAACATCAACGGCTAGAATTTCCAGTTCTTTGCTCAAAGATTTCGATAAAATTACATCAGCTGTAAAACGGTGCTTGATACAGTATACATTGCCACCCCTCCACCTTTTTCTCTCGATCCGCACGAAAAATATTATAGCCATCAATGTTGATGTCATTGTCTTTGATAGATTTTTGTCTACAGCGGTCAATGAACACAGTGTAAACTGGGCTTTACCCAAGAAATATTCCAAAGATGAAAACGAAACCTTTTTCTTCACCGATAACAAATCAAATCATTGTGTTTTAAAACTTAATTACAAGCAAGCGTTTACTCTCATTTACTTCCTACCAGAGGGTTTGACGTTCTTATTCCCGATATCTCCGCTTCCCTCACCGTGTCCTCTCAGGTCAACGGAACGCCAGTGTCGGTGCCGTTCCTGACGGGGCTCATGACGCGTCTGTCCACATCTGAAGGCTTCATCGTCATTGACACGCCGCAGGACATCCAGGTCCGGTACAACCGCTTCAACACTCTCAGCATCACAATGGGCCAGAGGCTTCAGAACAAGGTGTGTGGTCTATGTGGGAATTTCAATGGGGACCCCAGTGATGATTACATCACCTCCAGGGGGAAGCCGGCTGTCAGCGCTCTGGAGCTGGCCCAGAGTTGGAAGACCAACGGTATGCAGAACAGGTAAAGACGGCTTTACGGTTCCGCCCACTCTCCAGTCTCATTTTGTTGGCCAAATCTACAATATGGATATCTCTTTTTGTCTTTTAGTTGCGATGAGACCCAGTATGTGGCTTTAACCCAATCCTGTGACAACTCAGCGGTCCTGGCTCTGCAGGGTGAAGACGCGTGTCAGAAGCTGACCCAGCTGAAGGGTTTCTTCCAGCCGTGCCACGGCCTGCTGGACCCACGGCCCTTCTACCAATCCTGCTACCTGGATGGATGCTACAACCACCGCAAGGCTCAGGTCTGCGGCTCGCTGGCAGCCTATGCTGAGGCCTGCCGGTCCTTAGGGACCCTCACCACCAAGTGGATCGCCCAGGAGAACTGCTGTAAGGGCAACGGGAGACACCAGTGTCTCCTGGACACAAGGAATACACTCATGGCAAAACACATCTGTGTAAATGCTGACTTACTTTTAAATTTGCATTTGAAATAACTGGACCAATGAATTGTCAGAAAAGCTTCAGAACAGCAGCTAATTTTTCATCATTCGTCATGTTTTTAAGGCCTATGAGTGTGACAGCTAACATTGTGTGTGGACCTTTCTTTAGCAGAATGGATCTATGACCCCTGTGCCGGAGAGATCTGCACAAACTTCACCTGTGAGCTGGAAAATGGAGGCGATCTGTGCGGCTGTCCCGAATTACCGACCAACACAGCAGGTAAGACTTCCCAAGATGGAAATTAAAAAAAAAACTTTTTAATTTAAACTTTAAAAGTGCCGTGAAATCCATCTGTTCCCAGCTGGTGACGATGACATCATCCAAGCAGAGGTGAACTGTAAACACGCTCAGATGGAAGTGTCCATCTCCAAGTGCAAACTCTTCCAGCTGGGTTTCGAGCGAGAAGACGTCAGGGTCAACGACGAGCGCTGCGCTGGCATCGAAGGGGAGGATTTCATCTCCTTCCACATCAACAACACAAAGGGACACTGTGGCTCCATCGTGCAGGTCCTTTAATACACAATTTTACTTTACCTCATAAAAGGTTCAGCTTGTTTTAACTTGCCTGTCTTGTATTTAGTTTTTTATAGTCACAAAGCAAAACATGTCGTAGTTTTTCCTTAAAAGTGTAGCGTTGTTGATCTACGTAACTAGAATTTAAGCTATTCAGCTTTGTTAAATTCTGAGAAAGATCAAACAAATTGGCAATGAAACCTATATCATATATATATATATATATATATATATATGTATATATATATATAGAAGTTCACACACCACCTGGCTTGGTCTATATTTAATCAAAAGATTAATATTTAATTTAAGAGATTAAATTAATAGCAAAAGTTTATTTAATAATTCAGAAGATCTAAAGAGATCTTTGCTCGTTCAGTGACCAAATGCACCACTCTGTGTTTTATTTCAAAGAAGAGTCAGGTTTAAAAAGTTAAGAATTTATTACTAACAATTTAAAGATGATAATTTAAAAGACAATTCATAAATGACTATTTATAAAAGCTTTGGTATTAAAAACTTTGTAATAAAGCAATCTGTGTCTGGATGAAACTAAACATGAAGTGTGTGTGTTTGGATGTGTGAATGTAGGTGCTCAGACGGTTTTTATCTCAGAGAGAAAAACGCGTTCTGGGTGGTAGAATTTGGTTTGCACTTAAGCTAAATTATTTCTTAAAAGAGGCATTTCAGACGCAATCTTGTGTTCTACCTCACCGTTCAGACGACCCTCTGTTCAGTTCCGGAGGTCAAGGGAGGATGTTGATCAGCCTCTGGGTACTCGGTCCGGTAGGGTAGACCAGTGGTACCGACTCTCTGGTCCTAGAGCTGCCGCAGGCACACAGATGTGGAATTGATTTGCGTCTGAGCAGATTCTTAAGGAATCTCGTGGCGTCAGCTTTGCTGCAGATGGTGTTTCTATTGAAGCAATTCTATCGGCGTGACAGAAAAGCTTTAGTAGAGGTTTCAAACTGCCAACTCGATCCTCTGGACTCTCGTTGCCACGGAGAGAATTTGGTGAGCTCAAGAACTGAAGTTGAACTGAGGAGTTTGGTTTCAAGAGACGGCCGGTAATCTTATTCTAACAAATTAGATTTTGACATGTAGATTTAACATACCTCGGAACAAGCCCTCTCAGAGACAGAAAGTTCTGGGTTGTCATGTGGCAAAGACATATGAGTGCAGTTAACCTTAACCTGATTACTGTGTCCTGCATGGTGTGTATAAGTGCAGATGATCTTCTCATCACTGTTAAACATGACTGATTATCCTAAATAATTATTATCAACCAAAGAATAATAACTCATTTCAGTAGTTAAATGCATTTATAATGAACCTTGATGAATATTTATGAACATTGTAATAGACAGTGAAAAGAGTTTATTAAAAATTATTCTTTTAAATCTTGAAGTGTCCTTCGTCTTGCGGATGGAACAGCAGTCCGATAAAGGCAGTCAGATTAAAAGGGTGGTAGACCGACATTCAGTCTCCCGTGATGGATAATCTGTAGATAGAAGTGCAGCTAGGACAGCTTGACCCAGCTGAGGAAGTGTAACCTTTGGGTCACAAATGAGGCCATTCATGTCGCTACAAAAGGAACATTAACCACGCCCCCAAAACTTTACAATCCACAAGTCTGCAAAAGAAAAAAGATGCCCCGACTTCTGTTAGTATCTACAGTAATTTCCGGACTATAGAGCGCACCTCAAAATAAGCCGCACCAACAACAGAAAAAGGTTTTCTACATACACACCGCACTCAAGTACAAGCCGCGGCGCAGCAGCCACATGCGGGTCTCTGGCGCACAGCGCATGTACGGCCATAACATAAGATAATCAGACAGAAAGATGCTACATGGAGGTTTTTCGCTGTTGTTTTAATTCAACAAAACAAATTTTAAACACGGGTGAACGTGCCTGCAAGTTTAGAAAAGAAAACAGCACTGACAGCATTCATATTTCTGGATGGTTATAAAATAAAAACAGCACTGACACGTTATTACCGGTAATCTGCATGTTTAGAAGAAAAGAACAGCGCTGACACAGCATTAATAAGCCCTGGATGATTAGAAAATAAAAACTGCACACAAAACATGCCTGGTTAGTAAATAAAACACACTTGCCTACCAGAAGAAGTCATTCGCTCTCATCTTCCTCTTGCACACTAAATCCTCTTCTTCAGTGTCGGAGTTGAACAGCCTCAGAAGAGCTTCGTCACATACCTTTTCTGTGGCGATGTCGGCGTTGCTGTCTGTGTTGCTGTCATCATCCCCGGGTGAAGCTGGCATGAACGAGTTCTTCCCGCTGCCGTCTCCAGCGCCGAACCATGGATTTATTCATGCCAAGCTTACGTGCGGCATCACTGTTTCCCTCCTTTACTGCCAGATCGATGGCCTTCAACTTAAATGCGGCATCATATGAACTCATACGTGTAGTTACCATGATGAGGGAGGATGGATTTGAAAAACATTCTTCGTGGTGCCGGCTGCTTGCATGTGCTAAATTAAAATGAGCACTTTCTTCGATTTCCACTTTTGACTTCCACCTGTTTCACTTTCTGCTAAAGCGCCCCCTAGTGGCAGGTGAAGGAAAATCTTCAGTAAAGCCGCACCTCATTATAAGCCGCACGGTTCAAAGCGTGGGAAACAATTAGCGGCTTATAGTCCAGAAAATACAGTAGTCTAACTTAAAACCATATGAAACTTTTTCATATGTTTAAATCAAATGACCCTTTACAGGGTTACTTAGACCTCCACCGCCCTCTGTGGCCAGAATACTGCATTTCCAACATCAGAGTGCCGGGCCGGTCTGTTGGGACTTGAGCTACCTGGTGCTGCAGTCTGCTTCCAGCATGTTTCCTGCATGTTTTATATCATGAACACAGCTGATTAGTTTAATTTAGTGATGAATCACTCCTGTAGACACTAATGATGGCTGGGAGACATTTCAGCTGTTGGATTAAGTTGTTAAAAAGGCAAACGCACAGCGAGGAGTTTGGTTTTTGGTTTAACCACAGAAAATTAACTCATTCGCTGCCAGCCATTTCCTGATAGGTAAAGCCCTTCGCTGCCAGTGTTTCCCACCATATTTACTGTTTTTTTAAGCGTCACAGAACGTTGCACGCTAGGACGATGTTGACGGCAAAACAACAAAAACAAAGCGGAGACTCACCTCTTACATCAGGAAGAATCCACGCGTTTCGAGCGTTATCCGTTCTTTCATAATCCGTTGTTGAATTGTGATCAGCAGACGCTATTCCAGTTCGTGCCTCACTTTAACAGCAGCGGCCCAAAACGATCTCCTAACACATGGATGTTCTGCTTCCTGATCACGTGACGTGTGACCATCGACATATAAATATTGGACAATGGGTTTCCAGAGGCTCCAATAACAAATTTTTGAGGAGAAATGGGAGGTGGCCACCATCGCCATTTTGACCGTGTCACAGGTTCCGTCAAGCCCAGACAATTCCATAAAAGGGAAGAGAGGTGGAGCTGAGGGTGGGGCTGTAAGGCTGGGATCAACTGACGACACCCGGTCGAACTAGCTACAAGCTAACCCAAAGCTAACGCGGAGGTGGTAGCTAAGCTAACGGAGGTAGCAACCTAGCTACAACCGGAGTTAACTGTGCACAACACCAGAGCTTCTGAGTCAGAGATACGCCGGGCTGACCACTGGGTAAAACCGGGTGGAACACAGACGTCTCTCTAGAGCTCCACAAGCCGGCAGCCGCACAGCAGACAAGCGCCGCTGCGATCTGAGATGTGCAGAGCTGCCGCTGGGGAGAACCGGGTGGAAAGGTTTTCATCCCAGAGCTCCACAAGCCGGCAGCCCACGCAGCAGACAGAAGCCGTGATCAGACAGAGATGCGCCGAGCTGCAGGGAGGGGAGAACGGGTGGAAAACATCGGTCTCCCGAGAGCTCCACAAGCCGATAGTGGGAACCCAGCTCCACCAACATGTTATATTTCAACCCATTTTCTAAAGTGCAGCATTATGTTAAATGCACTGGGTTTTACCCTATTACATTTAAATTTCATGGTTAAACAGTACATGTTAAAATCTAAGCTCAGCTTGGCAGTGTTACATAAATATAATTTTAATATAATTTTACTTAACGAAACAAATGAAGTGGAGACTCCTTGGACGCTCTATTAGTGCAATTAATGCCACAGCAAGTCATTTTGTCCAACAATTGCACAAAAAATATCCAAACAAGAATACACACACACAGAGACTCAAAATCCCGGAACAGTTTCCAGGCCAGACCGAGGCTCTACTGAGGCCTTTCCACGGAGCTAGCTCTGTGGTCACGTGGGTCTGATGCTCATTAATTATACAGAATTTTAGGCTTTTAATACATTTAAACAGAAGAGTGAGAAAAACATTCACCCCCCTCAGAGTTGTCATGAGTGTAAACTAGATCATTTAAACCAAAAACATGTTTTGGTACCAGGCTGTAAACATGTTTATTTCTGCTGTGAAATTGGTATTTTTAACATGGGAGTCAATGAGGATTTGCTCGCTTCTGACACCAGCCCCTAGTGGATGAGGGTGGAACTGCAAATTTGGTACTTCCGGGATTGCTTCAATTTTTGAGCCGCATTGTGGTGGCTTGCGTGACGTATGCGGATGAAGATCGGCTTTAGAGCTGGGATGTTGGTTCTGACAGTTTGGGGGCTCGTTCCGACGCCCACACAGTAAAAACATGCAGATGAAGACTAGTCGTCATTGGCGGTTAATGAGTTGTAAAGCAGCGGCCCAAAACGATCTCCTAACACATGGATTTTCTACTTCCTGATCACGTGACGTGTGACGCATGCGGATGAAGATCGGATTCAGAGCTGGGATGTTTGTACTCTCAACGCGGGGGCTCGTTCTGATGCCCACACAGTAAAAAAAAAAATACAAATGTCATTGGCAGTGAATGACTTAATAACAGACACTAGTGGGTGCTAAAAGCAACCAAAACTGCCAAGTGTGCCTTTAAAATTGAGCCTTTCATTGGCTGGTGTTAACTTTCCATCTATAAAATAACTAGTTTTCTTTTATTACATGATATAAATAAAACTGTAATAAAGGACTAAAATTGGAACTTCAGTGCATGAATGGGTGAAAGACTGGTGTTTTGTAAAGCACCTTGGGGGGATGTAGAACTCTAGTAGGCGCTACATAAATACAGGGTATTTAGGCCTAGTCCACACGTAGCCGGGTTTTTTCAAAACGAATATCCGCCCCTCCAAAAACTTGCATCCACACCACCGCGTTTTAAAAACAAACTCTGTCCACACGTACCCGGATAAATACGTTGTTAAGGACATGCCAGACCTGTAGGCGGCAGTACTTCCCCCGTTCTTAACCTCGTCCTTCGTCTGTGGTCTTCCGCAAGGAGCAGTAATTCCGCTTGCAAAAACAAACAAGCAGAAAGCGCTTGGACAATTGATGGATCGGGTAGTGACAGAGCGCAGCTCCGAAGGCTTCCATGATGCCGGCTAGTGTAAACACAGGTCGCACACGTGATGTCAGCATTTTTTTGTTGCGGAAAGTGACGTTGCGGACCTTAAAACTCCGGTTTTGTCTGTCCACACGCAGACACCCAAAACGGAGAAAACGCAGATCTTCACTTTGGCCGGAGTTTTTAAAAAGATCCGTTTTCGTGTGAAAAAACTCAGTTTTCGTGTGGATGACAGGCCAAAACGTAGAAAAATATCTACGTTTTGGCAGATCCCCGGCTACGTGTGGACAGGGCCTTAGTCATCATGTACCTGTAAATCCTCCACTAGAGGGCAGTACATTTTATTCTATTTTTATTAATTTTAGACAATAAAGGTTATGATATTTAATTAAACCCATTTGATATATTTTTAGACTTTTTATTTAGTTGCTTGTTTTGAGCTCACTTCAATAAGACCTTGGAATTAAAATGTTCCTTAGATAACATTTGACCTGCCGGTTAAAGGGTGAAGTATTCCTGGTGTTTTCATCCTTTGTTTGGTTAGAAAACGCTAAAAGACTTTCTCCCTCTGCAGTCTAACGGCACACACATCATGTATAAGAACACCGTGTGGATCGAGAGTGTGAACAACACAGGAAACGTCATCACCAGGGATAAAACCATCAACGTGGAGTTTTCCTGTGCGTATGAGCTGGATTTAAAGATCTCACTGGAAACCGTCCTCAAACCCATGCTCAGGTCAGGGGTCGGCCGATCAGAATTCATGTCAGAGGAAACCGAGACGGCTGACGACATTTACCTTTGATATCTGTCCCCCCTCTAGTGTGATTAACCTCACGCTGCCGACCCAGGAGGGAAACTTCATCACCAAGATGGCGCTGTACAAGAACTCCTCCTACCGCAACCCGTACCGGGAGGGGGAGGTGGTGCTCAGCACGCGGGACATCCTGTTTGTGGGCGTGTTTGTGGAGGGGGCAGATGAAAACCAGCTGATCCTCATAGTGAACATGTGCTGGGCCACGCCCTCTCGCTACAGCAGCGACCGGCTCCGTTACATCATCATAGAGAGGGGGTAGGCCACAGCTAGCCTCATTCCTTCATTCAGTCATTCATTTGTACTTAAATCCCTCAATCGTTTATTCATTCATTCATATGATTACTCATCTGCACATTCATTCATTTGATAATTTGTTCGTACATTCAATCGTTTAATCATCCATCCGTACATTATTCAATCAATCAGTTTTATTTATTTATTCATTCATTTATTTGCACATTAAATCCCTCATTCAGTAATGTATTCATTCATCTGTACGTTATACAATTTGTTTGTTCATTCATTCATTTCCTAATTGACTAATTCATTTGTTTGTTCGTTCACCCATTTGTACATTAGATGAACATTTAGATAATTTATTCTTTCATCCATTCTTTCAATAGTCCATTCGTTCATCTGATCATTCATTTGCTCATTCATTAATTCATCTGTACTTTATATACTTTGTTTGTTTGTTGATTTGTTCATTCGTTCATCTGATCATTCATCTGTTCGTTCATTCATTTTCTAATTCATTAATTGAATTTCTTTTTCATTCGTTCATCCATCCATACATTCAATATTTTGATCATTTATTTGTTCATTCTTTCAATAGTTTCATTCATTTGTCCATAAATTGTCATTCATTGTCTGATCTCGGCACGCTTTCTTCGTTTTGGGAAATAGTTTATTTTTTTCTCCTTGTTTTTTTTTTACTTTTTAATATTATTTAAATGTTTTTTTTTCATTTTGAACTCTTGTAAAAACTTGTTTTACTCTTTCTAAATGTTTTGTCCTACTTTAAAAAAATTCTTTTGACATAACTATTATTTTTTAGACTTTTTCTTTTTTTAAATAACTTTCATTTTCAGGCTGGAAAACCAGATTTAAGAGTGTAGAAATTATTACATGTGATCATTTTAATGGCCTGTTGTATTTTAACTTTTTTATCTTCTACCAACATCATCATGAAACAAAACTGCATAAAACAATCAGATGACCTCAACAGCGGCCTTATCCTCTTTTCGAGGTTTTTAACCATATCACCTGTTTTATAAAGTTTTGTTACACATTTTTAATACATTTTATTTATTGTTTGAAGGCCAGATTTCACACGGTTCCATTCTTCTTGCCAAACTCACAGCTCTTCATCTGTCCTGTCCAGGTGTCCAAACACAAAGGACAACACCATCGGTATGGCGGAGAACGGCGTCTCGCTCACTTGTCGTTTCCATGTCACCGTCTTCAAGTTCATTGGGGATTACGACGAAGTCCACTTGCACTGTGACGTGTCTCTGTGTGACTCAGACACAAACGCCTGCAAAGTGGTGAGACGCTGCATCAAGCCTTCATCCTAAATCGGATTAGATGAAACGCTTTGATGTGTGTCCTTAATGTGTGTGTATGTGCGTGCATGCATGTGTGTGTTGTGCATCCAGAACTGTCCCCACAAAAGGAGGATGTACTCGGAGGAGGGTGACCATAAGGAGCACATACTGACCGTGGGACCCATCAGAAGGAGAGGTTTGTTGACCAGATCATATAGAATCCTGGGCCGCCTAGCCAACCTGAATATGTGAATCTATAGTCTGGCCACAACCCATAGATAGATCTCAGTCATGGGGCGGAATCTACCGTTGACTTTCACACTGTCGCCACACGTTACTGTACAATTAACACACCGCTACGGACGTCATTCAACGAGAAAGTCCGCCATACACTGTCGAAGAACACGCAATTACATCCTTTTTCTTAAAAAAGGACTTAAGTACCTCTATCTGCTCTTGACTCAGAGAAAAGACTCATATGGGGTTAGACCCATGCCAAAACTGCGTGCACGGGTCCACATCGCGCGTGTGAACGGGACTCGCGAGTGAAAATATACATGGCAAGAGGTCATTTGTGCAATGAGAGGGAGCAAACTGTGTCTGTGAGTGCACAAGGATGTGCACAAGTGACAAACCTGCGTGCGCGCGTTGCCAACGAGCACACGGCAGAGGAAAATGTGCGCGCGCACGGTTTCGGACTCCGCTCGCTTGGCTGTTAAGGGGTTTTGGCCCTCTGGAGGCAAGGCCTGTGGCAGATCTTCTCTGTCCTCTGATTGGTTAGTTTTTGAGAGATTGGTTAGTTTTTGAGAGAGAGAGAGAGAGAGAGAGAGAGAGAGAGAGAGAGAGAGAGAGA
Source organism: Nothobranchius furzeri (assembly GCF_043380555.1). Classification (NCBI taxonomy): domain Eukaryota; kingdom Metazoa; phylum Chordata; class Actinopteri; order Cyprinodontiformes; family Nothobranchiidae; genus Nothobranchius; species Nothobranchius furzeri. The sequence continues at coordinate 28,728,325 of NC_091750.1, read as the reverse complement.
GAGAGAGAGAGAGAGAGAGAGAGAGAGAGAGAGAGAGAGAGAGAGAGAGAGAGAGAGAGAGAGAGAGAGTGAGAGAGAGAGAGAGCGAGAGAGCTACCATCATTTTGGTCTGACAGGAAGCCAATGGGCCAATGAGGTAGAGGGTAAAGTGCGAGCAAAACTAACCAATCAGAGGACAGAGAAGATCTGCCACAGGTCACGCCTCCAGAGTGCCAAAACCCCTTAACAGCCGAGCGAGCGAAGTCAGAAACCGAGCGAGCAGAGAGGCTGCCGCGCGTGCACGTTTTCCTCTGCCGTGTGCTCATTGGCAACGCGCGCACGCAGGTTTGTCACTTGTGCACATCCTTGTGCGCTCACAGACACAGTTTGCTCCCTCTCAGTGCACAAATGACCTCTCGTCATGTATATTTTCACTCGCGAGTCCCGTTCACACGCGTGATGTGGACCCGTGCACGGGTTTTGGCACGGGTCTAACCCCATAGACTCAAGTCTAAATAGTCCAGAGTTGATGCCAAAGCTGTCTCAAACAAACCACCACCAATTTGTTGTTTCATTTTGTTGCATAACAAAAACCCACCAAACCGATAGAGCGCTGACTGAGATTGGCCCATAATGCTGTGATTGGTCCACTAAACCAATCGAGCTCTGTGATTGGCCCACCAAATTGATAGAGCACTGAGATTGGTCCACCAAACCGATAGAGTGCCACCAAATTGATAGAGCCCTGTCACTGAAAAATATTTTACAGAAAACTTGGAAAAAAACATAAAATAAGCTAATAAAAGCAAAACAAAAAAAATAAAACAAATGCACAAATGAACAGGAAAGCATACACGTTAGAAATATGGTATCTTGAAATAAAAACAAAATACAACGTTAACAAAATAAGTCATTTTTAAGCACGTCACATCAATAATACAACTGCTGACAACACAATATCGTAGAAAACACCACATCCCAACAAAACTATTCAAAACAGGCAATAATTAAAAAGATGGTACAACCCAACGTAAATCAGTATCTACAAAAATCTGTTTAAACACTATTTTAATGGAATCTTACTTTGAAATTCATTTTTAGGTTTTATTTTTGTAATCTTTTCATTTAGGGTTTTTGCATTTAATTAACAGAACTTCTATTGCTTTTAGCTACATATGACTGCCCTTCTTCCCCAGAGTCTGACTGGTGCGAGGATGACAATGGGGGCTGTGAGCAGATCTGCACCAGCAAGGGGACTGGGCCCATCTGCAGCTGTGTGACTGGGATGCTGCAGCCGGATGGGCAAAGCTGCCGCAGTGAGAAAACACAAATTCCAAAAAAATAAAATAAAATAGCAAGATTAGCAATAGCAAGAAATGACATGTTTAATCAATTTCGTTGAACTTTTCCTTCTTCCAGCTGTGAGTTTAACCTGCAAGGTCACACCTGCGATTCCTCTGCTGAGCATCAGCGCTGCAGTCTCTGTGGTCCTGGCCCATTTTGATGCTTTTCTTTTATCCTAACCCCTAAGAAGAAGACAACAAACAGAGAAAGACTTGAAGATGCAGAATGTATCCGTGTTGACTAGCTGGTAGATCAGCTGTGTTTCAGACGGAAATTTTAAGTCACTGAATTGTTGAATGTAGATGTAACAGCATGTTTAACATCTTTGTAGCAAATATTGTCATGCTTCACCTCCACTCTCGTTTTGGCCATCACTTGATCAGGACACCTAGTATGTAATATACACTTAAAGCCACTGTTTGTAGGATCTTTTCCATGTTTCACCACCTTTTCCCAAAGGACTCCTCTTTGTGGAGTATTTGTACATACACATTGTTACCACCAGACAGCGCCAAAGAGACAAGATCATCCATACATGGGAAGTTTAAAGTGTATAGAATGTAAAGTGGAGGGGAAAAGGCCATTTCATAATTACAGAAAATATACTTTTTAATTATACTCTAAGACCTGTGTAAATCACACACATGTGTGCTAATGAACAGGTACAGCAAAGTAATTACATGGTGCAGGAACTGCTTTTTTAGGTCTGACACAATTCCAGGTTATAAGAGATGTAATCCAGCCCAAGTTTACTTGGGAGGAATGAGAGTCTGCTTAAATATTTTCCCTCAATTAGCAGAAAAAAAAAGAGTCAATGTATGTTTAGTCACAACTGGTTAAAATCCACCTTTGTAGAGTCTGTTTAGTTATTTGAGGCTCATTCTGCTTGCTGAAGGTGTTTTGCAGAAAACCCCAATGTCCATTGTCGACAATCCTGGAAAAAGAATTGAAATGTGGTAAATTTCACATAAAGTTATTATATACATAAAGTCTGTCTATTATTGCAGTTCCAAATATCGCCCACTGCTGGCAATAGCATGAATTGCAGGAGTAGATTTCAGCCATTTTGAAGTCTGTTTAAAAGTCACAAATAACTAGTTTACTTGTTGCATTTAGATACCTGAATGGCCGCTGTTCAGAGAAAAATTCAAGGCTTCGCACCACCGTTATTCTCTCATTTATATTGAATTCTGCTGTTAGCATAATTCTCAGCAGCAGCTAACTAGCATTTCTAGGTCATCCAGTGGTCCAAGGTGTGGCAGAAATGTCTTCTTGACTGCTGAAATTAGTAGAAGTGAAGTTGAAATCAGTGTAAAGGTTGATATTTTCCCAAATTGCTGTGAAATTTAGGATTCAGCTCTTTTAGTAAGATAGCGATTGCATTTTGTCACTCAAAATTTAGCATAAATGCAGCTACGCCCAACAGAGGCCGTTCAGGAAGCTAACTACCACAACAGGTAAGATAGTAAAGATTTTTAATTTTTACACAGAAAGACACTTCAAAATGGCCAAGAAAATGTTTAAATCTCTTTTAAGAAAATATTCCACTACTTTTCCACACAGCCTGAGGGCAAAACAGAGACTCGCACACAAAGGAGGAAGTATTTCAAAATGTAAACATTGGCCGAGCACATAATGAACCGGAAGTAGCGTTTGTGAGCGACGTATTTATGTGTGAGTAAGCACCTTTTGAATGAAATGTTCTTAGATTTTGTCTTAATTGTCTTATTAAAAATACTTCAGTTCAATTATTTCTGTCTTGATCAGTTTGAATTTTTCCTGCTGCAGGTTTGTTGTAGTTTTCCTTGTGGGAGTGATGTTTGAGAACTTTCACTAGAAAGATGTTTCTAAAGCCAGTTGAAATTTTATTGTAGTATTTTATAAGTATTTTTATAGGGCCATTTTGTTACTTATTGTGTACAAATGTACAGTCCTTGTCAGTTTTGTTAATTTTTTTTCTTTGCCTACAAAAAATGACTAGATGGTGTTTTATCCTTTGCATCATCTTTCGATAAATAAATGTGCTCAAAATAAGTGTGTAAAGTTCATTTGATTGCACAGTGTTGATAACAATGCACATAAAATTACCAGAAAACCCCTTAAGTCCTTTAAATCACTGCACGGTGGCGCAGTGGTTAGCACTGTTGCCTCGCAGCACGAAGGTCGCAGGTTCGAAACTTCGCTGCGGCCTTCCTGCGTGGAGTTGCGTGTTCTCCCCATGCATGCGTGGGTTTCCTCCGGGTACTCCGGTTTCCCCCACAGATCACAACATGCCCTATAGGTTATAAACTGTAAGTTGCTTTGGATAAAAGCGTCTGCTAAATAAATAAACATAAACATTAACGGGTCAAACGTCTGCACCCTCCACAGCGTTTTGGTAAACAGCCATCCTTGATGCTTTCACCTTGAAATAAAACAATAAAAACTGATGTAACTGGATAATTATCTGACTGCTCTCGGTACATTTTTATCACTAACAGGCGGGGAGTTAATCAGCTGAGAGTTTCTATTTCCAGTCGTCGTCCGTGATATTTGATAGGAGCTGGATGTAATGAAAGTGGTGGTTAATTAAACATAAGAAGGAAAGAAGCGGGAAACAGATTAAAACTTAAAAGTAATTAGAAAAGACAAAAATGTGAGCTATGTGAATTTTTTTAACTTGGTTGTTAAAAATTATTTCATTTTAGATTGTTGGATTTTTATTTTTTTTTTGCCTAAATTAATTTGATGTCCTTGATTTCCAAATATGTGGCACGATGGGAAATTCAAGAAAATGAGCTTCATAGATTTAAAGAAACTGCAGAGGGTTTGACCTTTTTAAAAGACTCCATCAGGTCTTGTTACGGTCTGAATAATGTCTTTTTTCCATCGCACATCACAACTCCTACCAGCAGACTGCTGTTTACAGGGAACACAATCGTCTTTTTCCTTTGTTTCCTCCATTACAAGCCACTACAGCATCAATTTTAAGAATTATTTAAAGGAACTTAAAGGTTTGTGATCTTTTTAATTTCTGAGAATTTTTTTGTTATGTAAATTAAATGTTGTGCTCTTTAAAAACATCTGTTTTTCCATCTATGGCCTTGTATGTTGATAAGCATATTGATGTGAGACTTACGATAAATGCACTTGTATAGTATCTTAGAGCTTTACACTACAGTGCATCATTCATCCATTGACACACTGGTGGGGATGAACTACGATGTAGCCACAGCTGCCCTGGGGCGCACTGACAGGCGAGGCTGCCGAGCACAACCCACCAGCAGGCAAGGTGGATTAAGTGTCTTGCCTAGGAACACAACAGCAGAATTCTCTGTCCGGAGCCGGGATCGTACCTGCAACCTTCCGATTACTGGACAGCCCTCTCAACCTGTTGAGCTACTGCTGCCACCTTAAAGAAACCTGCAGAATGTTTGACCTTTTTAAAGGACTCCATCACACATTATCTCACTTGAAGCCCTACCAAAGGGTTTCCACTCACTAGAAGTGTGTAGCGTTCTTAGCTTGGCTAAAGGTGCATCTCAGGTGAAATGACATAACAAATGAATCACCAAGAAATCCTAAAAAAATAGCGTGCTTCTATCTTGGTGTTCCTCTAAAATGTACCTTCAGAGTCATATCTAGCAGGAATGAAAATGTAATCTCAATCAGATTTAAAACTGAGTCTTTAACATCCTTGAAAAATGATTACTTTGACTCAGAAAACATGTCAAATAGATATAAAGCTTGACAGAAATGAATGGAACATGTAAAAATGTGCAGATTGTGTGAGTTCCTAGGAGTTGTTGCTTTAGTACATTCTTGTTTGACCACATTATTTTGGTGTACTCAGTTCAATGAGGCCACTGACAACATAAATGTCATTCAAAGTTTCCTGTTGAATCTTTGGTCAAGGACAAACAACTCATGTCCCTCCCACTGTCAGCCTGTTTGGTATCTATGGTTACGTTTGTAGGTGTGCTTGTATTTTGAGTGTGTCGAGTGTGAATCACACACCCTTTCAATTAGATATTACATCTGTTGCTATGTTGTATTCCTTCTAAATATTTGAGAAGGCTGAAGCTAATCAGGAATCGAAACGTCCCTAAGGGCTGGCTACAGAACAATTTTAGGCCACGCCCTCTCCATGTAACTTAATGGGACCTTGTCTTGACAAATATATATATATATATATATATATTTATATTATACAATCTGTGTCACTCTCACACTTTTTCAAATTCACATGAATCGTATTTTCAACCTGGAAACGTGGGTAGAGTTAGGCCTGGGGCACACTGGAGACATACGCGTCGCGGTTTTGGGAAGTTAAATGGTCACACAGGAAGCACCGCTGAGCGCTTCTTGGAAAGTCGTGCGATAGTAACAACATCACTCGAGATTTGAGAACAAGAAGCGGGAAGTGCCTACTGTTTATACGTGATCAGACTTGCCATCTTGTTTTGTGAGCCTCTAATTCATAAAAAATGGGTAGTACGCTCACTATTTATTAGTATATTTTAAGATCAATAGTACTAAGATTAATAGTACTGGTGCCTATCTTCAGCGTATCAGCGCAATGCTTCTGGTATGCGGCGGTCCCTGTGTAGCCACTGTCATTAACTATCTTCCATTTTAAAAAGCAGCGCGGGCGCGACACGTCTGTCTCCGATGTGCCCAAAGCTTAAGACTCTGGTAGGGGGTAACTTGTTATTTATATATTTATATAAATAAAATACCCCAGCAATACCATAGCCTCCTTGACAGAGGTAAAAATGACTGGAAGTAAACCGCCGGCCTTTTAGACACATGCTGCCATCTGTCTCCTAGCTTGTTAACGTTCAAACTGGCAAAATCACCCCTGATCTTGCAGTTCTGTGATTTTGTGATCTCGCAGGACCAGCTGCATGGAACGTATTCACAAGAGCTGCGTGTCTGAACTGTTTCCAGTAGGAAGGGACGCACCGCTGTTTGTGGGGGTAATGTTTCTATTATTCTACGCATCGCTTATGCATCTGGTGCAAAGATGGGTTATGCTAACATATGCTAGTAAAGGTACTCTACTACCACAGCTAATCGTAATGTAAATCACCAGCTAACCGGTAACTCACGTTAACAGACTAAAGCAATAAAACTCATCACCAAGTAAACACATATTTGGTAGAGGTGGGAAAAATGATCGATTCTAAGATGCATCGCGATTCAGCCGTGCATGATTCCGCATCGATGCAGCAACGTGACATAATGAGATTTTCTCCCTATGTCTATGTCTATGTCTATGTCTATGTCTATGCAGGACAATAAAGTTTTGAGGTTTTACAATTACGTCTGGGGGCAGAGTTGCAATGACATGCGCACTGCGTTGCCCTAGCGCCAGTTTAAACCAGAAAAGGCGGACAGGGATACAGGGCCAACATTACCAGTAATCAAAGATGTACCCGTTACATTTAAATCGGATGTCTGGGCTAATTTCGGTTTTGGGATCCTGGATGTGAAAGAATCACTTAACACAGTATTTGTTTACTATTTTTAAGTTCAGTAATATTCTATCTTAAAGCTGCTCTACCGAAAACATGATTTCTTATATTATTTAAGTAATTATAGGCAGCACACTTTGAACATTATTGCTCACTATAGTGAATAGATGAATGTTCTGTTTTTCAGGGATTTCTAAATCAAAAAGAAATTGAAACTATTCTACTGCTTTTATTAAGTAATGAAAATTTTTGTGTGAAGAATCGTGATGCATTTCAGACTCAAATCGAATCGTTTGGCAGATAATCGGAATCGGATCGAATCGTGAGGCAGGTAGAGATGCACACCGCTAATATTTGGCAGTACTTACTATCTTATTTTGAAAGCACAATAACATGATCAGGCTCAGGATGTGTCACCTCTAAAACAGTCCATGTGGAAACATTTCTCTAATCTTAATTTCTTTTTATTGGCTATAATGTGAAAATATTCCGTTTCTCTGTTTTGGGAAATTTTCACATTCTGGGCCCACCCCTATGCTTCTAATTTTTCTAAAAAACACTCCCAAGTGAGTCAGCGTGAAGTTTAGGTAAACAATTCCGTCCTCCGGCATGATCTCACCGGGTGGTATTCCCTCATTAGGCCTCTCCTGATGCTGAGGGAGTAAAGTCGAAAGGATTGTCAACAGAGGAAATCACTTAGCTTTAAAAAAGGGTGTGTTTTTAATAATTAGAGTGTGTGCTTTTATTGCAGCTGGTAAACATCATCAAACGTGCTATGCTTCTTATTTATGATGTGAAATGTTCTCTGGCTTGTTGCATAACAGGACAATTGGAGCTAACTGATCAACTAGTCAAAGGTCAAAGTGGTAATGCTTTACCCTGAACATGTCCAGACAGAGGTTGGATGGGAAAAGCCAGGAATCAACAAGAAAGTTGCAGAAATTGTGTATTGCTGCAAGAATCACTGAATCCGCAAGGTTTATTTTAGACAATGGACCAGGTTAGTAAACAATACTGCAGAGGTGTGGACTAGAGTCACATGAAGTCTGACTCGAGTCGTTATTTTAATGACTTCTGACTTGACTTGATAAAATCTATGAAGACTTACAACTTGACTTGGACTTGAATGCCAATGACTTGGGACTTGAATCGACTTGCACCTGCTGACTTGATGACTTGAGCATATTTGATATTTTAGAACAAAAGTGGCACGACGTGGAAAAAAATCATAAATCATTCTTCGTTCTGGGTTTGATCTTGTTCTGCTAAACACAGCAGCACTTCCTGCTTGTTTCAGCAAATAAACGAAGCTTTAAGAAGCTTTAATTCTGGAATTTATTTATTATCATCGTCATTAAATTGAAGTTGGACAGATGACTTGATTATGACTTGATAATTCAAGTTAAGGACTTGGACTTGACAGACTTCCAGATCGTTGACTTTGGACTCCACTTGGATTTGGTTGTCTTTGACTTGGACTTGAGACTCGAGACTTGACTGGAAAGACTTGGGACTTACTTGTGGCTTGCACAGCAGTGACTTGGCTACACCTCAGGAATACTGATAGCTTAAATGTTATTTTAACTCAGAAATGGTAATCCGGAAAGTTTGTTATCGTCTATGACGGGGGTCGGCAACCCGCGGCTCTAGAGCCACATGCGGCTCTTTAGCGCTCTCTAGTGGCTCCCTGGAGCTTTTTCAAAAATGTTTGAAAATGGAAAAAGATGGCGGAAGGAAATACATTTTTTGTTTTAATATAGTTTCTGTAGGAGGACAAACATGACACAAACATTCTTAACGTTTTTCAGCGCTGTAAAAATGTGTAGAAAAATATTAAATTTCAACATTTCTGTCAACGAAGATTTGCGTCATAGCCTGCGACACACGTTTCTACCAGCCGGGCGGGATGCCAGGCAGGCGGCTGTGTGATGGGCCATGGATCCCAAAGGGAAAAAGAGAAAAATAACTGAGGAGAACAGAGGATTCAACGTTTCTTGGACCGAATCATTTGCATTCATTGCCAACGCGGAAGGATTGCCTGAATGTTTGCTCTGTAACGAGAAGTTGTCACATAACAAAAAGAGTAATGTGGAAAGACATTTCCAGGGATGGCATGCTACATTTGCAGCCGAGTATCCAGTTGGGAGTGAGAGAAAAAGTGTGATTGCATTACTTCTGGAGAAATTACAGGAGCGCAAAAATAGATTTAAGAAGTGGATTGCATCTCCAAACTCCACTGCTGCAAGTTTTGCTGCAACCCGGGAGATAATAAAGCGTGGGAAACCGTTCACAGATGGCGACTGCATGAAGGAGTGGTTTTTATAAATGCAGGCTGCGTTTTATTGCACTGTTTGTTGCCCCGATGAGGGGCACGTTATGCACGTTCCATTTTGTAGTTTTTTCGAATCCTAAAAATAAAAATGACATCAAACATCAGATTTCTTTATTGCATTTCTTTAATTTCATCAAGGCAATGAAACATGATTCATTAATATTGTAATGAAGTTAAACTTGAGGCGGCATCGTACAACAGAGTAGTCACGTGGTGCGTCATGCTCTACAGGACGCGCTACAGGGAGTATAAACATTTAATCATGAAGGCTCATGATGCTTTTGTAGCCAACTTAGTCATTTTGATAGTAGTTTAATATAGATACATACAGCATGTGTTACCTTCATCATAAGGCTTATATAAGGCTTTCAATTTTTTGCGGCTCCAGACATATTTGTTTTTTTGTTTTTTGTTTTTTGGGTCCAGTATGGCTCTTTCGACATTTTGGGTTGCCGACCCCTGGCCTACGACAACAACAAAAAAATCCAGAAATGATGACATTTTAGTCACGAAGGTACTTTTTGCATCTTTGAATTACATCACACACGATTCACCTCACCTCAGCCAGCTTAAGATGACAACACTTTGACTTGGTAAACCTGGCGTGTGACCTCTCTAAAAGGTATTTCTGTTAAAATTACAACGAGAGTTTGGAATGTCACCATGTTAACACGTCATTCCTCTGTGAATGCTAATAAGGTTTCATCGGCAGGAAATTTTTTGGCCTTATTTGGTCTTCCTGTTGGGCCTGCTGGTGTTCTCTCTGTTATTGAATTGATGTTTTTAATGTTAAGACAAATTAATGCTGAAAAAGGTGATATTTCAACATTATCTGTTATAGATCAACATTTCCACTAAAACTGCAGCACATTTTGGTGTTTTTAATTTGACACGTCAGATATAATGTTGGCTGATAAGGTTGAGAACTTTGAACTTAGGGGTTAAAGGGTATTTAGAGAGTTACGAGGGAATAAACAGGCATTTTATCAGACTCACAGCTGTGTCAAATCAGAGCCAGAGTCTAAAGCTCAAACTCTATAAGTCAACCAGACTTTCTGCTGCAGGGAATAAATCACAGGGAATAAAGACTCATTGTTTCATTTCAGCAGCAGCGCAAACAGAAATCTGTGCAATCAGATAACAAAAATGCTGAATTTATTTCATATCTGCTCTTTAAATCATGAAAGGATGACAATAATCCCATATTTGGAGTACTTATGCTTTTTTGTTTTCCCCACCAACAACTTCTAATGGCAAAAGTAAGGAAGTACAAATACTTTTTACGTTATATTTACCGTATTCTATACGTCACCAAAGTAAATTAGCCAACTTAATACTTCTACTTCTAACATTTTACACAGTTATCTCTACTGTCTACTCCTTATGTTTCAAAAACTGCCTTGTAACTTTTATTTTATTTCACAAAGGCAGAAAACATATCCAGATAAGTTAGGCCATTCGAACAGAGTGATTTTGATTGCAGATGGATAATAACATCTACCATTCACCCTATGAGAGCCTAAGTCTCCTCCCTTTCCTCGTGGGTTCCGGAAGAATGAAAAAGTGATTGCAAGTCAACGTGGCTAAAAGAGCTAGTTTTTAATCCGCTTTGCCTTACACTTTGCGAATCACACATATGTTGTACTTAAGATGTAACGATGTGTGTGTCCACCACGCCAATCACGTACTTAGAGGTTTATTAGCTTGGAAAAGTTCATAATTGGCATGACTACAAATCAGACATCGGTACGTTGCATATGATTTGTACGCTCATATAAATTGAGCACCACCATATGATCTCCTCTACCCTAGCGTAGCTGCTACTTACCACATGGCCAGATTTATGGTGGTTCTTTCCTCCTGATGGAAGGATTTGAAGTAGAACTTGCAGCCATTTTACCTCTATGTTCTCCGTGTCTGCTTCGATGACGTCAAATTGGTGATGCACATTTGTATTTTCACACAAAAACTAAAAGACCTTTTCCCCCCGCTCAAAAATAAGCACATTCTTGGCATCAAAATTCGTCTTTGAATTCACAGACATCATATAAATCCATGGCACATAACAAACAGAATGAGAAAATAGCGTTTTTAGCCCCATTTTTGACTTGCATTCATTTTTTTGTTCTTCCGGGGACCCATGGACCAGAAATAGATGGGTGTGACTTGTGCTCCCTAGTATTCAGTTTTTTCAGTGGGCATGTATGGTTGGAACCAGTAGCCAAATGTATCCCTAATTTGCCAACCCTGTGGCTTTTTATACTTTAAGCAAAACACCTAATGAGTAAATATCTTTGGTGCGTTCTTGCTGTGTACTTCTAATTCCATTTTTGGTTCTTTTTTAAAACACTTAAAAGGTTTCTCTTTACCTTGCTGACAGTTTCGTTTGCGGCTGCAAACGGTGGCGTCACTTCCTGCTCGTTTATCCGGGTTAGGGTGACACGTGCTCTGCTGCTCGCTCTCCCCTCTCCATGATGCAGTCCCATGCACGATCCCCAATCGTCTCTGTTCACGGTCCCACATCCACGTCTCCTTATCTCTATGGCTTCCTTTATCCACCTTTTGTATTTCTGGTGTTCGATCATAAACACCGAATAAACGGATAAACGGAGCAGGAAGTGACGCCACCATCAGCGTCAGCTCTGAGGATGTTTTGCAGCCGCAAACGAAACTGTCAGCAAGGTAAAGAGAAACCTTTTCTGTGTTTTAAAAAAGAACCAAAAATTGACACCTTTGCTTCATATTGTGGACAGTTATTTAGAAAAAGTGCAGAAAAAAATGCATTTGGGTTTGAAAATGGAGCAATATGACTTGGTTTACTATTTGCTAATGCTAACAGGGCTTTCAGCAGAATATGAAATGCCTACTGGAAGTATACCACTAGCAAACCGTCCTCAATGAAAACAATCATTATGTGTGACAATGTCAGCGTGTAAAGATTTATAAACGAGCATTTATTATTTACACAAACTGCTATAAAAAGTGGAACAATCCACTAACCTTAGCTTGTTGCTAACTGTTAGCTCATCACTACATTCAGGTTTACTATCACTAAAACCTACTTTAAAAATAACTAAATAGACCTTTAATGAGAAATAAGTTAATGAGCTTTTTATTTAAATGAAAATAATGAAAAGTCCGTCTCAATGAACTAAGTGTGGTTATTTCCGACAACAAGTAAAGGCAACATCACTCATTTCCGAGTGGGAGGAGACGTTTACGGAACTCTGCTAAAACTCGGACACAGAGCGTCCGTGCGTCATTTAGAGCTCCGAGGAGAAGGCAGAACGAACTGATCAGAGATCAAACAACAGGACGTCATCGTTTGAGAGGATTTTAAACTGCCTACGACCCCGTCCTGGTGTTGCACAGGATGCCGTCTCTGAGACACTCCTACACGGTGACAGCACCGGGACAACACGCCGCTTTCCCCGCGGAGGAGCCCAAGCTGAGACGGAAGAGTCCGTCCCTGTCCCGGTCCATGCTGGTGTCCACATTCATGGGTCTGATCATCAACCCGGCCAAGGTGAGTCCATCGTCTCCTACGAGTTTTCAACAAGTGGGATTATGTCGGGATTAATCATCATTTCATATCATTTTGTTCATATTCTGCTTTTAAGAACTTTGTTGTAATATTTAGTTTGTTTCTGCAGGTCTTTCAGAGTTGTTCATTTTATCTATGACTAATTAAAATATAAATTTTCTGTGTAGTGCATGCATCTCTGAGCATAAACAGCTTATTGTCCACTGTGTGCTTAAATCATTGAGAAAAATGGAAAAGTAGGAGAGAAACGGGGAGTAAAAAGCAATACCAGTTCGAAGTCAGAACAAATCTAGCTACGTTTAAAGTGAATAACTTGTTGGGAATCACCTAAATGGTTCAAAAAAGTTATTTTATTTCTGTCCAACAGTGTTTACTTTTGTATTTTCACATTTTCAACTAAATAAATCAAAACATTTTTGTGTTTTGATGGTAATAAACGGCTAATGAGCATTTAAATGCTCAAATATTTCAAGAACTGCACAGAAAATTTGTGAAAAAGCAGCCAGAGTTCAAAGGTCAACACAGAAAATTACTATTTTTTCTTTATTAGACCAAATTCTGAATTCTTGGGAGCAAAATTGAAATAATCAGGGAGGATTTCATATTTTACAATGGCGAAACAACCTTTACAGAGGATTTCCAGTCCTGTATGTGATATTTTTGCATCGCTGTGTGACAGAAGGTGTTAAATTCCAGCATTACTCCTAAGAAAAGGCTTCTTTTAAAGCCTTGAATTCCTTTAGGCCCCTTTGTGGAGAATTATGGGCTGGAAATGCTCGCATGACAGCAAAGACGGGTTTAACCCTCCCACTGTCCCAATGGGTGACCCCGCGAGGAAAGTTGACCACTGAGTTGGTTTATCCCTTGAGGTCCTCGTGGCATGGGTGAGGTGGTGCTCACTCCTCACCCCTGCCACAAGGACCCAAGGGATGAGCCATCAACCCTGCTCAGTGGTCAACTTTCCTCGCGGGGTCACCCATTAGGACAGTGGGAGGGTTATAAACAGCAGATTCCTGCATCAAAGGAACCATCTGGAGTGGTTGTTGCATAACAGAAGGGAGAAGTGCTGGTAAGGAATGTGTTCAAGGAAATAAACCTTATCGAGCACTCGGAGCATTCTGCTGACGTCCGGATCGGCCCACAGTCAGCAGATATTGCGTGGGTTCGAGGTGTTAGCCTCAGGTCGTAGGTCAACACCTCCGCATTCCGTGACGTCCGTGAATGCAACCCTCCTTTAATGAACCCTCCTTTATTTCCACTAAGCAGCCTGAAGTCAGGAGGCAGGATTCAGCAGCTGACTCAGATGCTGGATGAAATATTTGCACAGCAGCATGAAGCAACTCCCTGAAATTCTGAGAGAGCGTTTGCCGGTGCAGAGAAGACTCGTTCCTGTTATTTTGATGATCTCGTGAATATTTTTGTTTTCTTTTGAAACATTGAGTTGTTCTGACTATTTCCTCAGTATTAAAGTGCTTGTTTCACTTGAACAGGAGCCACAAGGTAAAAATAGTTTCACACTAAGAAATTATGAAAAGACATCTTTATTTGTTGGTTTAAAAACAAAAATCAAATAATCTATTTATTACCTATAATCTGAAGTTTCATTCTTTATTTTCTTGCAAATAATATCTGTTATACACAGGATTCCCACACCTGATTTAGACAATAAATTTTTGTTTAAAAAAAAAGAGTTCACTGCAGAAAAACTGTTTTGTAATATTTGAAAATAAAATTAACAATAAACAATTAAAAATAAACAAATAGTTGCTAAATCTATCAAAATTATATTAAAATTAAACATTGTTGTCTCTTAGTGTGATTTTGTGCATATTTGGGTTTATTTTAGAATGTTTAAAATGATAAATAATTACTGTCCAATTACCATTAAGCTTCCCAAACAGCCTCTGTTTGGAGAAATGGAGTTTACGTCCTTCAGGCCTAAAGATTTAACAACCAAAAACATGTTTTGTTATTGTCTTACACCCAGTTGTCCCACAGTGTCCCCGTTTATGCTAACGTTTGTTTCAGATCACGGTTATTTTCTAGCTTCACCTGCAGCTAAATGGAGCACTTCCACAAACGAGGATAAATCCTGCAGAAACGTTGCATCCATGTCATACAAAGATTTATGATATTTAAGAGTGGAACCATTTTAAAAGTGCTGCAATGATTTGGGTCTACTTTAACTAGCTGTTAGCATATCAGTCTTGCATGATGTAATATGTATTTATCTGAACTGAGGCTTTTCAGAAATAAAAAAAATAGAGATTTTTTATAAAGTTTACACATAAACACACTTCAGGACAGCTGAAAATCCCCCAAAGCAGTCTTTTTTACATATATATGCTGCTAGCTTTAGCATTACGCTAAATTCAGATTTTCTTTTGACTCGTATTCGTGCAGCCTGAACGTTTTCCAGCCGGCAGCGTTTATATTTTTTCCAGGGGAGTGGCAATTGGCAAAGATCTCGTGCAGGTTAGTTGCCCCTTCATCACACCTTATACGGCCTCCAGCCGCCATGCCTTGCTCGGTTTAGGACATTATGTTCTCTACCTCTTTGAAGTCCTGCCAACGTGTGGAGAGCGCTCTGCCTCAAAGCACAGAAATCACCTGAAAGCATCACCTCCCCAGGTTTTGGACAGGTCCTTTTAATCAGAAGGTGCCTGCTGTGTGAGCTGAGGCCAGCGTGTCAGCTGTGCAGCAGACTGGGACTCGTACCATATGTCCACCATTAAGGACTGCAGAAAGGAGAAAACACGCAAAGAATAAAGAGGAAACCACGGATTTCCTCCGAAAGGGCCGTTGAAAGCTTCGGTAACAGATCTTTTGTGAAGGGTTGAAATTGCAGGACCAGAATTTCACGAGGCACTGCAGCGCCACAAGGAATGATTACTCTGCACTCACAAAAACATAGCTGCTGCTTCATTTACCGTTGGCGTGCGCAGATATTTCTGCCTCCATCAGCTGTTGTGAGCACATGGAGTTCCTCAGCTGTCAGCAGAGGCGATGATGCGTGTCACTCATTTCCTGCGCAGTTACTACGCTCCCCTCATCCACGACGAACCGCGGGTCACGGAAACGTCACCAACAGGGATGTGCACGGACTTGTAACACGAGAGATTGTTAAACATGTTGATTGTTCAGGTGCAAGCATGCATCTTTTATTATTATCAGTTTATGTTGGAGTAAATAAAACCTTCAGATTTAGCGGAGTCTAACCAGCACCTCTTCAGAGAAGGTAATGCCCGCGGTTTCAGCTGCAGCAACATGATTTATTCAGTGTTCAATGGGTTAAACTTGGGGGTTGTATGAGTATTTGGACCAGATTCATTACTTTTGTTTGATCAAAATAGGTTTAAAGTGTTTGTATTTTAAAGTCAGACCATTCACATTTCAGCAGAGCACCTTGCAGGATGTTGATTTTTCTTCTGATTCGCTTATCTGCTGCTTCCTGACCTCTGTCACAGTCTTCCAGTGACGCTGAAGTCCCTGAACTCACCAGATATTTACTAAACTGAAGCAGCTGATCCGAGACTTGAGACACACGAACTCACCTCGCCATCCTATCCTCCACGCAGGCAGAACCTTCCTCTTCCGCGTCATCGTTAGCTGATGATGTCATTAATTCTAAGTGCCCGTGACACGCAGCTTGTTCCCAGCATCAGCACGGATCGGAATGCAATGATTAAATTTCACACAAGCCGGGGGAGGTTCGTCACACTGATGCTGAGCGCAGGCAGATCCCTTCTGATGTGGACGGTTCCAGCTGTAGAAAACAACAATTTGTGTTTATTTTTCAGAAAAACTTGCAGCATCTTTCCCTGCAGATCCAATAAGTGCGTGCAGGTGTTGTGGCTGTTTAATTTGAAACCACTTGTTGTTCAGAAGGAGCATCAGGATTAGTACCTTAATCAGAAACCTGCCAAATCTGGTCCTCTACATGTCTACTGCCCCCTAGTGGAGGATGTGCAGGTGGAAAGGGCTAATGTTATTTCTTTATTCCTGTTAAATGGTTATATAACCACATTAAAAATTCTTATGTTTGATTAACTTAAGACCATAAATAGCTGAGTTTTAAATACATATTTTTTTTATAATTGTCTCTATTTAGGCTTTAAATGCAAAAGAAAAAAAACCAGATTTACCGCATTGAGCTAGTAGAGCTGATCGGTGTGTTTATTGTGAAAACAAAAGCCGACCTTCACACCAGGTTTGCAGCTGGATTGGTCTTGGACCAAAACAGTAAAGATGGAGTCTTAAGATGTTGCTTTAAGCGGTCTCATGCAACGTTTTCAGACGAGGAGATTTAAAGGAAAACAAAGGGATGTTTTCACAAAGCTGGAGGAGGAGCAGTGCTGACTGCAGCTGTTCTCCTAACATGGAGATGTTTTCAGACACTCGCAGAAATATCAGCAGATTACTTCTGGACCAGCTGTGCATCAAACTCAAATCAAATACTTGGAAAGCTTGGAAAAGAACTTCCTGTAGGTTGTTGCCCCATGAGCGGCATGAATTGGGAGATTTGGACAGGCCCCAGTGGAGCTACTTTTGGTTTAAACAAAACTCAAAGCGAATGAAAATGGTGCTCGCCATTAACGATCACTCCTCTGTATTGTTAACAGCACAAGAGTCCTCAGGGTCTGGTGGGTTTGAAGAACCTGGGAAACACGGTAAGCGTCGTCTGCGTAAATCTACTGAAGCTCTAGTTTAGTACGAATTACCTCTAACTCAAGCTTTTGTTGTCGTGTGATTTCCAGTGTTTCATGAACTCCATCCTTCAATGTTTGAGCAACACGTGCGAGCTGAGGGACTACTGCCTGAGGAACTTCTATCGTTTGGACCTGAGCAGCAGCTGTAGGACCAGCTCTGGCCTCATGGAAGGTAGGACGAGTCTCTGACCTGCTGACCGGCGGCTGGATGCTGATCGTTACAGATGCACAAAGGGCTTAGTCAGACGTGAGCTACTTTATGATGATTTCAGTTTACACTCCCTCATCTTTGTTCGTGTACTTAACCAAATCCACGGAGCTACAGTCAGCTTAAATATTACAGAAATAAGTTGCACCGCCGCATTTCACAGTTTGTTGAACTAATTGAGGTTTAAGGTTGTGACTTTTGGGACTTAATAATCCAAACTACATTTTTCTGGTTCTAACCAGTCTGATTGTCACGGTCATGTTTTTGTCTCTTCCTAGAGTTTGCAAAGCTGACTCAGACTCTGTGGACTTCCTTGAGTAAGGAAGCCATCAGCCCTTCCGATTTCAAAAATCAGATCCAGAGGTTTGCTCCAAAATTTGTCGGCAGCAGGTAAGTTTTTCCCCTTTTATTTAAACAAAAACTTTCCATTAAAGGGGACATATTGTGCAAAACTTACCTTTCGCATTCTTTTTTGTTGCCATGTGGGTCTCTACTGTCTCTCTAAACTCTCCAAATGTAAAAGTAATTAATCCATCTGCTTTCTATCAGTGTTTAGTTTAAAGAATTCTGCACCTAAAACGAGCCGTTTCAAAAAGTCCCCATTTGTGATGTCACAAATGGGAAATTTTAAAAAAGAACCACTTCTCACACGAAAGAGAGTTTCTGCTGGAGAAGCAGCGGCTCATATTTCAAGCCCTTCTGAGATATCGGAGCTTCTCAGTTAATAGCAGCCTGTCAGGGTATGGGTGGGCGTGACCAGCTCCAGTTTGTTTTCTTAAAGTGACAGAGCCGTGACACGGCTCATTCTGTAAGGTACTAAAAATGTAAAAAAAATAAAATAAAGCTGCTGGAATAGCTTTAAATGAGAAGGATTTAAGAACTTCATAAACTTGTTCCATATCGACCATAGGACCATTTTAACTTGAGGGAAGTCATAATATGTCCCCTTTAGTATGCTTTAATGTTTTTTAGTAAAACTAGCAGTTGCTAAACAATTTCTCCCGTTTTAGTCAACAGGATGCCCAGGAATTTCTGCGATTCTTATTGGACGGCCTTCACAATGAGGTGAACAGAGTGTCCATCAGACCAAAGGTGTCTGTGGAGGACTTTGATCCCCCCTCGTAAGTCAGCACATTAGCTCACTTCTGTGTCCAATACATAACTTATAACCTGCAAGGCCTCACCGCCACATACGCTGATCTGCACACAGTCAGCTAAAGGGGGGGTGCACACACCGTGTAGAGGGTCTTGGAGCAAACGTGCCGGGTTTTTAACCGATCTGCTGTCTGCTGCAGGGATGATGAAAAATCCAGACGGATGTGGAACATGTACTTGGAGAGAGAGAACAGCAAAGTCGTGGGTTAGTGAGTTTTTAGCTGCAGTGGAATTGAATAGCTAACTTACAAATACGCTTATTTGCATGTTCACGGTGATTTTTACTTTCAGACCTTTTTGTGGGACAGCTAAAAAGCTCTTTGACGTGCACTGTTTGTGGCTTTCGCTCCACCGTGTTTGATCCATTCTGGGATCTCTCCATACCTATTGCACAGGTCAGAATGAACACACACACACACACTCCGATTGTGTTGATGGGTTTCTCACTCAAGCCCAGGCTGAAACAGCAGCTCTGCTGTTTGTCTCCACAGAAAAGCTCAGGCGAGGTGACCCTCAAAGACTGCCTAAAACTCTTCACCAGAGAAGACGTGTTAGATGGAGACGAAAGACCGGTAAGAGTCTTCACACATTAAGCCACACATGTCATTTAAGATGAATTTAGCATAAAGCAGAATTAATGCCGTCTTATCCCTTAGACATGCGACAGATGCAAAACCCGGAGGAAATGCATCAAGAGGTTCAGCATACAGAAGTTCCCACAGATCCTTGTACTCCGTATCCTTTTGTCTCGTTTCTGCAGGATGTATCGGAGTTAATGATCCTAAAAGAGAATTCAAGCTCACCTTTACCTTGTTGGTGAATATAGGCAGCTTGGGGTGTCAGATTTACCAGAAGTCTGTGTGGTCTTTAACCTGCTTTCTTTTGTAAGTTTGCAATGATGTAGTGGTTGCAGAAAACAGTTCGTTCTGAGAAAAGCTGATTTACCATGTCATAAGCTTAGACACACCCCTACTTTTGCATGGCCCAGCCCACTTCAACATCTGCTACATATAAACATTGGTGCAGGTAATGATGACTGCAGAGTAGCACTAGCTCAAGCTACTGCTAATGCTAGCCCAAACAACCGCTAATAGGCCAATCAACTGCTGGCGCTGGCCCGAACTACTGCTAATGCTAGCACAAATTACCGCTAGTAGGCCAATCAACTGCTAACGCTAGCCCAAACTACGCTAATGCTAGCCCAAACAACCACTAGTAGGCCAATCAACTGCTAACGCTAGCCCGAACTACTGCTAATGCTAGCACAAATTACCGCTAGTAGGCCAATCAACTGCTAACGCTAGCCCAAACTACGCTAATGCTAGCCCAAACAACCACTAGTAGGCCAATCAACTGCTGGCGCTAGCCCGAACTACTGCTAATGCTAGCCCAAACTACAGCTAGTAGGCCAATCAACTGCTAACGCTATCCCGAACTACTGCTAATGCTAGCCCAAACTACCGCTAGTAGGCCAATCAACTGCTAACGCTAGCCCGAACTACTGCTAATGCTAGCCCAAACTACAGCTAGTAGGCCAATCAACTGCTAACGCTATCCCGAACTACTGCTAATGCTAGCCCAAACTACCGCTAGTAGGCCAATCAACTGCTAACGCTAGCCCGAACTACTGCTAATCCTAGCCCAAACTACCGCTAATAGGCGATTCAGCTGCTAACGCTAGCCCGAATTACTGCTAATCCTAGCCCAAACTACCGCTAATAGGCGATTCAGCTGCTAATGCTATCCCAAACTACTGCTAATAGGCCAATCAACTGCTAACACTAGCCTGAACTACAGCTAACGCTGTCCCAAGCTACTGCTACAATCCTTGTTAGACTAGAGGAAAAAACCAATGTCGGAGCACACATGCAACGTTTGGATGTACTGGGAATATCCAGACTTTGAAGGAAGGCTGGATAGATCCATTGTTTTCTTATTCAGTTATTCGGATACTTTACACAAATGTACAGAGATTCTAGCTTCAAATAACCAGCAGGGTAAACCAGCCAATCAGCATGGTGCTCATTTTAATCCTGGCCAAGTGGGCGGAGTAAACCAGTCTTTCCTTTGTAGGGCATTAATATGTTGGGCTTTAGATGTTTGACCATTTAGCAGGGCTCCTGGTAAATGGTAAAGGCCTGTATTTGATATAGCACCTTCTAGAGTCCTGGAACCCCCCAAGGCGCTTTACAACACAATCAGTCATTCACCCATTCACACACACATTCACACACTGGTGGGAATGAGATACGATGTAGCCACAGCTGCCCTGGGGCGCACTGACAGAGGCGAGGCTGCCGAGCACTGGCGCCACCGGTCCCTCTGACCACCACCAGCAGGCAACGTGGGTTAAGTGTCTTGCCCAAGGACACAACGGCAGCGACAGACTGAACGGGGCTCGAACCTGCGACCTTCTGATTACGGGACGAGCACTTAACTCCTGTGCCACCGGCTCCTGGGCCATTTTGAGTCCCAACAACGTTTTGTGTGTTAAATAGAGGCTCTAAGAACAGTTTCCAGTTGGAAAATCCGATCCTCTGGCTTACATCTGATTCTCCTGTGTCTGCACCATCCTCTCAAATGCGCTCCAGACTTTGATGAATTGGGGAAAAACATTTTTTTTCTTGTAATAATCTAAGAAATAACTCAAATCAGAAACCTTTTACTCCTCATGAACATCCCTTACTTGTGTTAAATTTTTTATAATGTTTAGGTGTTATTTTGAACCAGTTTCTGTTCCATAACTCATCCATCGCCTCAGATTTGAAGCGTTTCTCAGACACTAATGTTCAAATGGGCAAACTGTCCACGTTTGTCAAATTTCCGCTCAAAGATCTGGACATGCGAGAGTTTTCAGCAGCGACCAGCGGTGAGTATCTACAGGTGTGACGCACTGCTCCGCCTGGTGAGTGAGCACTCGATGACCCTTGTGGTGCCTCTTCCAACAGAGCGTCCTGTTTATAACCTGTACGCCGTCTCCAACCACACTGGAAACACCCTGGGAGGCCATTACACAGCCTACTGCAGGAACTCAGCACTGGGGGTGTGGTACAGCTACAATGACTCCAGGTATTGGATCTCTCATCATCAAGTTACTTTGCCATATCGTTTTATCAGATTGGCAGAAAGCTGTGCAGCCTAGCACGCTTACTGTCAGTTGAAAGTGTACTGCAGGCTTTTTTCCTGAGGTGAGTGTGTTGTTGCCAGGGTGAGCCTGATGTCCTCCAGCCAGGTTTGCAGCAGCAACGCTTACCTACTCTTCTACGAGCTGTCCGCCTCCTCACAGAGCAAATATCAGACATGTCGGCTGTGAAAACGGAGCGACGTGAATGGACTCAGACAGGGAGAGCGAAAGAGCTCCATCTAGTGGAGAGCATCCTGCCATTACAGACTGAATGAGCAACACAAGGACACGTGGAAGAAAATAAAGGCAGCTCGACTAACTTCAGCAATTCACTCATAGTTTTGGGTGATGCTAAAACGTTTTTGCTTCCGTTCTTGGAAAAACAAAATAGTCTTCCTCTCGGAAAGCTGTGGGTCAACAAATAACATGTTTTTACAGCAAATTTATACATGATGTGACAATTCAACATCACCACTTACATAATTTATTCCATTTAATTTATTCTATTTAAAGTGTATAATGTAAATGAACATACATGCTAGGATGTTTAGAGTCAAATAAATATTTTTGTACGGCATATTTATGGACACTAGAATGAATAATGACACAACGTGACTGTACTGCTGTTCCGAGCGTTAAACAGCAGCTGTGTTGGTGGCAGCATCATTGTTGCTGACTTTACAGTGTTGGAATAATTAAAATTCATCACCAACTTACACTGTGTTATACGATTGTTTCATTTAAATGCTCTCGGTCCAGATTTAACCCAGCAGGGTGACTTGGGTGACAAAACAAAACACTTAAATAAAAACTGATGAATAGGCCTACCATGTCAAGTCATCTATATATATA
The DNA here is from genome assembly GCF_043380555.1 of Nothobranchius furzeri. NCBI lineage: Eukaryota > Metazoa > Chordata > Actinopteri > Cyprinodontiformes > Nothobranchiidae > Nothobranchius > Nothobranchius furzeri. Next base: position 28,705,622 of record NC_091750.1, on the reverse strand, counting down.
TATATATATATCAATATATATATATCGATATATAGATATATATCTATATAGATATATATCTCTCTATATATAGATATATATCTCTATATATATAGATATATATCTCTATATATATAGATATATATCTATATATATAGATATATATCTATATAGATATATAGATATATATCTATATATATAGATATATATCTATATATATAGATATATATATCTATATATATAGATATATATCTCTATATATATAGATATATATCTATATAGATATATAGATATATATCTCTCTATATATAGATATATATCTCTATATATCGATATATATATATTGATATATAGAGATATATATATGAAGTGTGGTTGAAATTTTGAGGTTTTTTGGAGGGAATCCAGTGGGTGGTGTGGGTGGTGTGTGTGTGTGTGTGTGTGTGTGTGTGTGTGTGTTCTTGTACATACTGATGACTTTTTTTGGTCCTCATTTTTTTTGGAGCTTACCAGAAGCTTACTGTGTCGAGTTGGAGTTGTAACATAAATAAATTAAGGATAATAAGATAACGCCACCCTTAACCCCCCCCCCAGAGAAGGCCCGTAGGTTCAAAAATCACGATGGGAACAGATTGTCTTTTCAGTAACACACATCTTTATTAAAATATCTAAAAACATACAAATGGAGTTCGTCCAGTTGGCACAAGTCAGTCCACAAGAATTAGCCACATTGGCCTAGGGCAAACAAATACTAAATAACATTAAACCTGCAAAAACACACCAAAGAACACAAACACAGTAACTAAATAAAGATAAATCCTTCTAATCCTGTAGGCGTTCTGGTGGTTGCCCCGGCAACCAGGCGTCCGACACCCAACATCTAATTAAAGCAAACCGATGCAGACGAAACAGCAGTGATGCAGCCCCCTGGGCACACCACCGGCTCTGGAGATGAATTGGTAGTGGTGGCCCGGTGCACCGCCAACGACGAGACGCTCAGCTGATCTTGGTGGAGCGCTGAAGGCAAGGCCGGATGACAAAGCGGCTCTTAAGCCAACCAGCGTGGGTAGCCACACTGCTAAAACAAAACTGGCATGGTCCCCCTGGATCAGCACAACCCTCCCCAACCAGAGGCGAGGACTTGCGTCGTTGCGCCACTGGATCGGATCAGCCTTCACACGGCTGACACACCTACACGGGCAGAGAGCTGACAAGTAGTGATGGGAAAAATGAAGCCCCATGAAACGGGGCTTTCCTACACATTAAGTTACTAAATGGCTCACTACTCGAGGCTTCAGCTAAGCGCTTCAAGACACTGCCATCTGCTGGATGAGATAATTACGATTGTCTAGAGGCTCCTCAGTCTAGACAGCCTATTTCACAGTATTACAAAGTATGTAGATACAGCAAAATTTGGAGTATTGTTCTCCTTTTGTGCAAAAGTGAAATATAAAATATAATTGTTAATTAAAATTTTAGCTGAATGGAAACCTTAAATGTAAAAACAGAATAATAATAAAAGGGATAAAACAAACAAAACCCACACTACTCGCCCAGATATTCTAGTTTTATATGAAAAGCTTTTGAGTCAATTTAATAAAGTCAGTTCCAATAAAAGTTTCCATAAAGTTACTGGTTTTACTCATTTTTATTCAAAAACAAAAGTTTCTTCAAGGTTTTTGGGTTGAGCCCGTTCCTTTTTTATCACAGTATTTCCCCGGCCTTTGAAAAAAACTCACGGGGGGGGGGGGCAGTCTGTCTCATCAGGACAACACATTCATGTTTTTTAAACGCGTCACTGCTTCTTGTGCTTTTGTAGGACTCACAAAGGCTAGTTTTTTTTAAATACCTGGGATCCAGCAGTGTTGGTAGTGTCAAAACACTAACACACTCCAATACAAACACCAATAATCAACAACCAGACTTTGCAAAATCGGAAAGAAAGAAGATACACACCAGTGGCTGTCTGTTCGGTCTCTCGACAAGCAGATGCTCGCAAAAAGGTTTTATTCAAAAGTACATAGCACACACACATTAAAGATAAACACACCCACCCCACTCACAGAAAGAAAACTTTCCCAGGTTCTTGGTATAACAGAGAAAATCTGCATCTGAACTTCACTAGGGAGCTTTTGTGATAACAACTGCAGACCTGCAAGGTCGAACCTCCGGAGCCACAGAAAAATAACAAAAGAGCATGGAATGAACCTTCGTTTGAACTAAAAAAACACCAGATGTTATCCAGACTAAATAATTTCAATACATCCAGTACTGTTTTTATCCAACAGAGAGTCAGTTACGCTCTTTTACTCAGCGCAGCATACATCTCGCAAACGTAAAAAATGATTTATCACCTGCAGAGAAACGACCCCAACCGTTTTATTAATTATTACGTCACTCAGGCCGGTCACAGTTTACCAGGTTGTAGCGGCACTCCTTATTTATATGGGCGTGGCTTTGGCTCGCTATTTTCAAGACTGTTCCGATTCATATCACCTTTTGTTAAAAAAGGATTTGCTGTGGCTAAACCGCATCTCAAAAAGGCAGCTACCGGAATTGCGTCAGATGTGTTGACGCGAGCTGTCAGTAAAATCACTTACCCTAATGCCCAGGAGGGGTCAGGCCTCATGGTTCTGTCAAGGTGAGTTTGGAAATGTCATGACTCGTGGCACGTGTTTAACCCAAGACAAGCAGAGAGTTCTATTTCGTCTAGTCTTAGCCCTTAAGCGAGCTGCTATTGGAAGGGTGATCTCAGCATCAACCAATCATGAAGAGCTTAAATGTACGCCCACCACGTGGGCACCCCTTGTGGGTTATATAAGTGGAGCGACTCCACTGCTCGCCTCCGTTTTCTCTTCACGCCAAGCTTAAGAGCTTCCTTTAAGAGCAATTATACAAGAAAAATCTACTCACTGACCATGTCCAGCGACGCCAGGACCTGCCCGGCCTGCCAGACGGGCTCCATCTCCAGCGGCAACCTGCACGCCAAGTGTAAGGTCTGTCTCGGGGCTCACCACGCTGGCCTGGCCTTGACCCCCAGGCCTCGTGCCCGTTTTGTACCGCTCTGCCCGTGGCTGAAAAGGTCCGCCGGGTTGAGTACTTCACCCCCTCCACCGACGAGGAAATTCCGGTGGCTGGCACGTACTCGCTGGACAAGGCGTTACGGTTCTTCAACGTCGGCCAGGAGCCGGCTGGCTCCTACCGACTGGACGATGTCATCGACAGCGAGGTGTACGACAAAGCTGGCTGCCATAGCCCTTCTTCCCTCCTGTACAACACGGAGGTCGACCACGAGGCTGGCTGTCATAGCCCTTTTTCCCTCCTGTGCAACACGGAGGTCGAGAAGCCTCGTGAGGAGTACGACGAGGCTGGCTGCCGCAGCCATTATTCCCTCCTGTACAACACGGAGGTCGACCACGAGGCTGGCTGCCATAGCCCTTTTTCCCTCCAGTACAACACGGAGGTCGACGAGCCTCGTGAGGAGCACGACGAGGCTGGCTGCCATAGGCCCTTTTTCCCTCCTGTACAACACGGAGGTCGACCACGAGGCTGGCTGCCATAGCCCTTTTTCCCCTCCTGTACAATACGGAGGTCGACGAGCCTCGTGAGGAGTACGACGAGGCTGGCTGCCGCAGCCATTATTCCCTCCTGTACAACACGGAGGTCGACGAGCCTCGCTCAGCGGGTCCTTCTGCCCCAGTGGTTTCTCGCTCCTCCCTGCCAGCAGTTAGAGCGCTGCTCCAGGAGCTGCCCGCCATCATCTCCGCGGCTGCGACCCGCAGGGTCCTAGCCGTTCCAGAACCGGCTCCCCTGAGGCAGATTAATTGGCGGGAATTTTCGGGGCAACACAGACGCGCTGTCCAGACCCCGTCTGGCCGCGCTTCCCCACTGCCATGAGCTGCTGGTCCGCCGCCTTCTCCGAGCCTGCCAGGCTTGAGGCGCCAATTTCCACATATGCGCCCATTACCAAGGTCGAGAGCTTCTCCGACCAGGGATGGCCATCCGTTCCTCCACTGGAGCCGGACTTGGCCTCGCTGTGTGGCGTCAAGAACCACCTCACTGGACCGCGAGCAGTTCCCGCTAAGCATGACCAGCTGCTGAGGCGGCTCGCGATCGTGCACGCCAGTGCGCCTTCCAGACCGGCGCTGCAGGAAATAACATCGCCTTCTCGCCTTTGGCGTTTCCAAAATGGTGGAGGAGCTTGACTCTCCTGTCGAGTCAAAAACCATCATTACTAAAACTGCTGATGCCATCCTCAATCTGTGCGCTGCTGTACTCACCGGTTCTGCTCGCATTGCTGCCTGGCAGACCCTTATCCAGCGGCCTTGTGGCTCACGGCCCTGCCCTCCATTCCTGAACACCTGCACAGAGAGATGCTGGAAGGCCACATCACCTCTGACGTTCTGTTTGGTCCCCATCTTACGAGCGTCATCTAGAGGGCTCAGCGGCTGAACTTTCAGCCACGGTGCGAGACCTGGTCCACTCTCGGTCAGCCTCGCACTCCGGCCGTTCCCCCAGAGGATGGGACGAACGGCGCGGAAACTCCATGCGCCCAGCTGCACGGCCCGCCCCGCGGAGCCGGCCTCCCCCTGAAGCGGGACCAGGGAGTTGGCGGCCAACGGTTCCGAACGAGCCAGCAGATGCAGCCTTGGCAGTCACAGGAACCTCGCCGAAAACAACCACGAAAACGACTCGTTGGGGGGAATGTGTGTGCTTATGGCTGCAATGTTAACTCTGTGAATTATTTTGGTTTTGAAATAAAACCCAAAAAACGTCACATCGAGAGCAGAATCCTACAGTCCTCTGCAGAACCTTCTGCCGAATCCTCACACATGATGTTCCCCGCACCAAGCACTGCAGCACATCTGCATGTTCACACAGTCAGACTCGGTCATGTTACACGGTTAGCTGTAAGGGTGCGCTTCATTTGCGCACCGCCCCCAGCCTACGGCCAGGCCCGACTCATCCCGCTTCCCCCACAACGTTGGGTGGGACGGGATGTCATGGCGCTGTCGCGACCACGCGCGAAGCGCGCACATTGCGCGGCTCCATCCGCTGGCACTTTGACGTTCCCGTGCACGGGCCCGGCTCCCACTTGTCCTTCATGGACTCCACGCTCTGCGGTGCAGATCAGCCTCTTCCAGCTGTTTCACACTCGCCCTTTCGAGCACAGCCCTCCATGGGTCGCTCCCAGTTCTCTGGTACGAGCGACGGCGGTAAGGGCGCGAAACCAATCCTCAGACGTTGCTCACGTGACCTCGAGCACACGTCCGCTGTCGGAACGCGCGCACGAATGCCTCCCTTTCGGCTACTCGCTAGCCCAGCGCACTTTCTCCAAATGTCTGGAGACCGCGCTGCAGCCACTGCGCACGGCGGAAACGAGGGTTTTATTTTACCGGGACGATCTGTTCCGATGCGCCCGGCCCGAGGACGGGGCGTCAGAGCAAACCAGGAGGTTAACAGAGCATCTGTCAACCCTGGGGTTTTCTATAAACTGGGGGAAGAACTCCGTTCTTCCATCCCAGTCGATTATGTTTCTCGGGGTGGAGCTGAACGCCTTTCTAATGAGAGCACGTTCGTCGCCGGTGAGAGCGGCAGATCTCACCACGGTGATCTCCCGCGTGCAACCCCGCGAGATCGTGAGAGCCTTGTTAGTCATGAGACTTCTGGGCATGATGGCTGCAGCCCACTCGGTGGTGCTGCTAGGGTTGTTGCACTCGAGGCGCCTGCAAAGTTGGTTCATCTGCCTCCGGGTACACCCGATAAGTCAGAAGAGACGTATGTTGAGGGTTCCCCCCTCAGTGGGCGGGGACCTCGCTCACTGGGGGAACCCCTGCATCCTCTCACGCGGGGTTCCCATCGGACGTCCTGCGTCACACGTATCTGTGTTTACGGATGCGTCACTGTCTGGGGTGGAGGGCACGTGCTTGTCCCATACGGCGGCAGATCGCTGGCCCTCCCACACTCACGAGCACATAAATGTGTTGGAGCTTATGACAGTGAGGAATGTGTTCATGCACTTCGCTGCCCTTCTCCAAGGCTGTCATGTCGAAGTTCACACAGACAGCCAGGTGGCGGCAGCCTACATAAATCGCCAAGGGGGAGTTCGATCCCCCCCTCTATTGCGCATAGCCACAGATTTACTGTGTTGGGCGCATGTCCACCTGCTGTGCCACCTACATTCCGGGGATCCTGAATGTAGCGGCAGACATCCTGTCGAGAGGGGGTCCCCGCGACTCCGACTGGCGTCTGCATCCCTCGCTGATATCACAGATCTGGATCAGGTTCGGGGAACCGTGTGGATCTGTTCACGGCTCGCGAAAACGCTCAGTGTCGCCTGTGGTTTCCCCTGAGTCTCCGGGACCAAACCTCGCTCGGAGCGGACGCCTTCTCACACCAGCCCGGGCTTCGAACGCTCCTTTATGCGTTTCCACCAGTCCCTCTGATTCCCCGTCTCCTGGACCGAATTCGGTCAGAACAGCTCTCGGTAACTCTGGTGGCTCCCAGACGCCTGTCCGCGTCATGGCTTCCGGACCAGCAAGCGCTACTGTCCGGCTCCCCGTGGAGACTCCCGCAAAGGGAGGACGCCCCTCCCCAGGCAGATGGGATAATCAGACATCCTCCGGAAATAAGCCATCGGCTGTGGGTCTGGCCGCTGAGCGGTTTCGATTAGGGGTTTCTGGGCTGCCGCATGATGTGGTCACCACGATTCAGAGTGCGCGGGCGCCCTCTACCGTTGCGTCTTACGCTGCTAAATGGGCAGCTTTCCAGAACTGGGGCACAGAGCGGAATGTTCAAGCGCTCTCCTGCCAGCTGGCGGATGTCCTATCGTTTCTGCAGATACTGACAGACAGGGGCCTCGCATTCAGCACTATTAAAACATATGCTGCAGCTATCTCATCCTGTCACCAGGGTTTTGGTGATAGGTCTGTTTTCAATCATCCCCTCACAAAACGTTTTCTAAAAGGTGTCAGAAGGAACAGACCTGTGTCCCGCCCGCTAATTCCCCAGTGATCTAACGGTGGTTCTGCGTGGCTTATCTGAAGCCCCATTTGAACCCTTGGACCAGGTCTCACTCAAGTTCCTGTCACTTACAACTGCCTTGCTGCTGGCACTGGCATCAGTCAAGAGAGTGAGCGACCAAACCGCCCTCTCAGTGGCTCTCGCATGCCTCAGGATCCGGGAGGATGGCGGGTCTGCTGTTTTCTGCCCCAACCCAGCCTTTGTGTCCAAAAACATTAATGCTTCCTTCAAATCCAGGTCAATTTCATTGGCTGGACTTTTTCCTCCTCCCCATAATTCTGAGGAGAAGGCGGCTTCCCATCTTCTCTGCCCGGTGCGCGCGCTCGCACGATATGTGTCACGCACTTCAGGGATTCGCCGCTCACAAATCATGTTTGTGCACTACAGGGAGTCTTCCCTTGGGCAAGCGCTGTTGGCCCAGCGCCTTTGACTCTGGCTATGTGACGCCATTTCCCTCGCTTACACATCATTGGGGCTGGATCCTCCTGAGACACTCAGGGCTCACTCAGCCAGAGGGATTTCCTCTTCTGTGGCGCCCCACAGTGGTGTGTCAATGGAAGTCATTTGTCAGGCTGCTTCATGGGCTTCACCCTGTTCCTTTACTCGTTATTATTTACGAGATGTGTCTTCAGGTTCCATCACTCGTTCAGTGCTTTGACCTCAGCAGGCTGAGTGAACGCATTATGGCACCTCATCAGCCCTGCTTGAATGAATTTCATCCTCTTGTGGATGATAATTTTAGTGGTGGCCCCACTCTTCTCTCTGGCTGCCTCAGCCTTGTAAGCCCTGGGCTGAGGCTGAGCTACCCCCACTAAAAGGAGACATGTTGGGTGTGTCCATTGGTTGAGCTAACCAGTGTGGCGTAAACCCATCCAGCTGCGCTTTATTCCAATAGCAGCTCGCTTAAGGGCTAAGACTAGACAAAATAGAACGTTGGTTACGTATTGTAACCCCAGATTCTATGAGTCTAGTCGCAGCCCTTAAGCCACTTGGCCCCACTGGTTCTGTTGGACTAAGAGCCATCGGAGGCGAGCAGTGGAGTCGCTCCACTTATATAACCCACAAGGGGTGCCCACGTGGTGGGCGTACATTTAAGCTCTTCATGATTGGCTGATGCTGAGATCACCCTTCCAATAGCAGCTCGCTTAAGGGCTGCGACTAGACTCATAGAATCTGGGGTTACAATACGTAACCAACGATCTGACTTGACGAGCAGGTAGGATGAACTTAAAGTCTTTTATTTTAAACGGGAACAAAAAATGCACAAGGAAGTCCTGTGGGGAGGGTGAGCAATAGCTCGAGTCCATAAACGTTCGGAAGAACGAGGTGAGGAAGCCGAGGTGAGCTCAGATCAGTCCAGGGGTGATCAGGAAACAGGTTAGACAGCGGAAGGGATCCAACCAGGCACAGCGGAGGAGGATGGGACGTGGTGTGAATATCCAGTCGGTAAAACAGCAAGTTGAGGCAGGTTGAATGAGATTCTGGAGAGAACAAACAACACCAGATTTCAGGGTAATCCAAAGAGCAATCAGAGCAGTCCAAGTTCAAGAATCCAAAATATCCAATATTTGAGTGACGAGTTTACAAAACAAGAGCGAGTGGCTGGGGCTACCTATACAGAAGCAATCATCCGGTGTATTGAGGTGTCACCATCCTCTTATACCCCTGACCCCTACTCCCTGATTGCGGATTTTCTGCAGCTGCGGTCCCCTCCGCTGTCACCTGTGGGAAAACAGTCTGATAGTGTGAGATGGAGATGGTGTCACTCACCTCGGCTCAGGAACATGACAGGAAAAGACCCCCTGGCAGGCGTGAAAAAACATCTACATCACAAAACGACCGACGCATAAAAGCTCCAGTTACAAAATGTAAGCAAAAGAGGAAGAAGTATCGTCAGCTGGGCTCTGATATTTTCTAATCATGTCACTGCGTAAATCGTCAGAATGCACACTAAGTGAATTGGACCTCTTCACCATCCCCATAACGCAATTGTCTATCGAAGATAAGATCTACAGCGAAATTTTGCCCATAGCGGCCCTGACGAATAATGGACCTGTAGAATTTTTTTCCCTGGAGATGGTGAAAAATATTTAGATTTAAACGACACGCTGCTGCTTTTACGTGTGAAAATTACAAATGATGATGGCACGCCGCTGGCTGATGGAGCGGCAACTGCTCTGATTTATTATCCAATAAACACAATTTTCTCGCAATGTGACGTGATTCTCAGCGACCGTCTGATTTCACAGTCCAGCGCCACGCATCCCTACCGTGAGATTATTGAAACCCTGCTGAACTTTTCTGAAGCAAGTTTGAAATCTCAGTTCAGCGCCAGATTATTTTTCAAAGACACAGCAAGTGCACATGATTCCATCGTTGTCAATAGCGGCCCCAATTCAGGCCTTAATCAACGAGTGATTTTTACAGAAAACTCCAGAGAGGTGGACCTAGTATGCCCCCTGCATTCTGATGTATTTTTCTGTGAAAGACTTCTTTTAAATTCGGTTGATCTCAGAATTAAACTGACAAGAGCAAGCGATGCTTTCTGCCTGATGGGAGCGCGTGACTCCACCTACAAGCTGAAACTGTTAGGTGTATCGCTTTATGTGAAAAAAGTTAATATTTCACCTGCCGTACATTTGGGTCACAAATCTGCTTTACTAAAAGCAAACGCCTTTTACCCACTTTCACGCGTTACCGTCAAAACTTACTGCATTCCACAAAATTTGAGGATATGTAACTTGGAGAACCTCTTTCTCTGAGTCATTGCTAAATCTATAGTGTTGGGATTGGTGGATCATGAGGCCCATACGGGGCGCAGGGACCTTTCTCCATTTAATTTTCGCCACATGAATGTGGAATATCTTGCGTTGTCCAGAGACGGCAAACAGATCCCTTCAAAAGTCTTCCAGCCGACTTTTGATCAGACAACATCCATCAGAGAATTTTATAATCTGTTTACAGCCACCTCCAGACAATTGAAAGATTTGCCTCTATCGATTAATAGGTTGGAATATCAACAAGGATATACACTCTATGCCTTTAATCTGAACACAGTGGATGACTTAGAGGCGCTTTCACCTGTTTCCACCGGCAACCTGAGAATGGAGATGCGATTTGGAGCCCCTCTGAGAGACACAGCTACACTCATTGTGTATGCGTGTTATGAGTCCATTCTGGAGATAAACTCAAAGAGAGAGGTATTGGTGGATTATTATTGATGGATAATCACGAATTGAACAGAATATTATCGAACCTGCTGGGAGATTATTTTTGCGGCATGTACGCATCTGATCAGCTGTCTACCATCCCAAAAAACATTCAACTACCGGCCTACTTTGTGGTGAATACACACCCTTGCCATTTACCTGGTGAACACTGGTTGGCGCTAGCTGTGGAACAAAATGGCCTCGGGGCATTTTTCGATTCGTACGGTCTTTCACTAAAGTTTAAATATTAGCCAGAAACCATCCTGAATTTTCTAAAAGAACGCTGCTTGAGAATACATTATCAAGATGAACAGCTACAGAGTCTGGCATCTGACCTCTGCGGCCATCATTGTGTAATTTTCTTGTGTCATCAGGCCTGTGGAGTTTCTCTGAAACAAATACTGTCTAAATATCATAAAAATGTAGAGAAGAATGATGCTATGGCTCATAATTTTGTTAAAAAATTTTCAATTTGTATAAAATGTCATGATTTCTATTTTACACAGATGAATTGTACTCTTGAAATGTTTAAAGAATGTCACGGACTGTGAAATTTGTTTTGAATAAAGCTTTATTGAACAAACAAGAAAGTGATTCATTTAAGGGGAGAAGCTGATCCATTTCTTCAAAATGGGGAGATCGGTCCAACTTGGAGATAAAATGATATCTCTCTTTTGTCTCCTCTTCTTTAAAACACCGGCCTGCTTTTTTTCAAGCACAACCGGAAGTACACCCCCTTCGTTCCTGAGTTGCGTAATCTGATGACGCGCTAGCGGGTTTGTCACAGCTGACAACGGTACATTTTTCTCCACCAGTTTTAAGGAAATGAATCCAACCCACTGGTTCTGTTTGTTGGTTTTTTTAACGGGTTGGTGATGTTTTTAATCAAGTCAAGGATGTGAGATGCTTTCTGCACATCGCCTTTATATTTAAATTCCCCCACTGGGAGTCCAGTTTAATCGTGTCATGTTCAGCAGGTACTCAGCGTTTCTCCTTCCACGTACAGGAAGATTCTGTAGCACATCACGAATGACTGTTTCAGATTGATCAGCTGTGTTCTCAGCAGCAGCAGGAGCTGACGTGGGATCAGCTGATCCTGCAGCTGATTCAGTGGGAGGGGCACTCTCTTGAAATCCACTTCTCAACAGCGCCAAATAACGTAGCAGCGCGTTGTATTTCTTAATTTTCTCATACGGTGTTAGCCCCGTCTCCTGCATAATTAATTTCATTTCTGAGTCAAGATTCTCTTCTGCTACGTCCCAGATCGTAGGTTTAACAAGATGACGTAATTGCTGTGGCGTAACCATGAACATTTTTTGAGAAGCCATAATCTATTTGTTTATTAAACCGCTGATTAGCTCATCTAAGAGAGCCGCTGCAGCGGCTAAGAGAATCGGAAGGAATCCGCCTTTTTGACTGACGCTTCTTTTTAAAAAAAAAGCTAGTTTTGTTATCAGCCAACTTCCTCAGGAGCGTTTTGCTGTTAGACAACTTCTGAAATTGACGCAGTGACGAACGGATGTTTCGTTTCAGCACATTTGAAGCAATCTCGCACAAAGCGTTCAGAACGTCCTCAGAGCCCCCTTTTAAAAACTCCTGCCGTTTATGTGGCTTCATGCGTGACAAAGCACGTAGATTCTTGGTGTTGCGTTTTATCCTGGCTGACATTGGTCTGTTTTAGGCAAATACACCACAGTTAGCTGACCCGGAAGTAATCCGCAGCGGAGTTTGAGATGATCTGGCGTTTCCGGTTTCAAATCAACTATTAAATAGCCGTGAGGTTCCAACGTAGCGTCTTGAAAACTCTCCATAAAATATCTTTTCTGAGTAAGATAGATTTGATTTGCTAAAATATTTATTTGCCATTTATCTCTTGGGTTTTTAAACAAAATCAAATAATTAGTGTTTAAACTGATAGTTTGGCTATTTTTCCCTTGATGAAAGACATTTTGAGTGATTAAAATCACACTCATATTTCTATGGTGTCTCAACTGTGCAAATAACTTTAACACTCCAGGATGGTCGGACGTCTGCACCATCAGATCGTCAAAAATTGTCTGATAAGATGTAAAAAACCATATTATATTTTTAGTTATTTCAGTTAAACATTCCATAGAATTTTCCAAAATCCTTTTTCCAAAAAAAGTCTTCCCACAACCTGATGGTCCTGCTATCAGAGCACTGAAAGGGACTTTCAGTCTGGGATCAAAATGAGTTTCCATTTTCACTAATCTAATAACCAAAAGGCTTGGTCGTACCGTCAGCAAATAACCTCCGTTTATCAAAAATCACACGAAACCTTTTCACAAATGAAACATTTGAGAGAATGAAGCCTTCTTTATCTTAGGAGTTAAGTTATAATAGGAGTTGAGATGGTGCTCGAGCGGGTGCACACTGCGAGCTGCTCGTCCTCTTTACGCAGTGGTACCTTCCTTTTTACTGGCTTTTATTGGCATTTTATTGGCTTTTATGCATTTTTGTTGTCACTGATGCTTTTTTTGAATGGTGTGGATCCTCTGTTGACTTACGATCGAGCCGAGCTGCTGAGATTTCGTCCTCCCATTGGTGTAGCGGGCTCAGCGAGCTGGGAACCTCATGGATGGTGCTGCTGGTTGGACTGCCCGTTTGCTCTCTCCCCCCAAGCCGTGATGTGTCGGCCCTCTGTCCGCCCCAGCTCGAGAAGGAAGCATCGGAGAAGACGGGGAAAGAGGTAGCCGGCACGTGAGACGTCGGCCTGGATCCCTGAAGAAGCGGCTGGTTGGATTCGGCCCAGCTTCTGACCCGGTGGTTCCGAGATGTCTCCTGGATTACTCGGCGCCCTGCCCAGGGAACTTGGCCGGCTCTGAGGGTGAACTGGCACCGCGCCACGGCCAATCGGCTAAGACCTCGCCAGAGTGGGGTTTGCTGGGAGAATCTGCGCTCGGTTAAGGGCACAGAGTTAGAGGGGACTGGGCCCGTGCGCGATCTCGGTGCTGCAGCCCCGCCGCAGACCCGGTTTGGTCTGGTCAATGCCAGGTCTGTGCTGAACAAAACTTTTATACTTCGTGACTTTTTTATTCAGCATGACTTGGGTTTTCTGTGCATCTGTGAGTCATGGATCCCGTTTGGTGACTCAAGCGCCCTGCTGGAGCTGGTACCACCTGGCTGCTCCTGTTTTAATATCCCCAGATCACGGGGCAGAGGTGGAGGGCTGGTTGTTGTTTTTAAATCCAGCTTTCCTTGTAAACAGCTTACAACCACCATGTCATTTTCTTCCTTTGAACTGTGCTTATTTGAACTGTGCATCTCCCCCCGCCTGCTCGTCGTGCTGATTTATCGCCCTCCAAAGACTGACTCTAACTTCCTTAATGATTTCTGTGATCTTGTGGAAGACTGCATCCTAAAATATGATTATGTCCTATTTTTTGGTGATTGTAACATCCATATCTGCTGTCCTGACAATGTGCTTGCTAAAGGTTTTTTTAATTTGCTAGATTCATTCAATCTAACTCAATGGGTATCATCCCCAACTCATGCCAGGGGTCACACCCTGGACCTGGTTCTCTCTTTTGGTCTCCCCGTCATGAACCTTGTGACTTTGCCTCCGGTGTTCTCTGACCACTCTCCTATACTCTGTGATGTTACGTTGCCATGTCCCGTCCCTGTGTGTGAAGCTCCCGCTACTAGGTTCAGAGCCCTGGATGCAGAAACTATTTCAAAGTTTGTGGACTGTATGTCTGTAAGGTTAGAGACCTTTAACCCTGATCCATCTAACGTGGATCACTATTCACAACACTTTGATGTACTTTGTAATCAGGTCCTGGACGTGGTTGCCCCTCTCAAGCTTAGCAAGTCTAGGCCTAGGAGGGAGCCTTGGCTATCTGATGTCACACGGGCTTGCAGGCGGGCGTGTAGATCCTCTGAGAGAAAGTGGAAAAAGGATGGCCTACAGGTCTCGCGTGAGTTGTTCAGAGCATCTCTGGTTGCTTATCAGGATGCTGTGAGGGCTGCCAGAACGGCCTACTTTGCAGACATCATTGAGACAAACTCCAATAATCCTAAGATTCTCTTCAAAACACTAAACTCTGTTCTGGTGTATCAGGAGCCTAGCTCCATGTCTCCTACAGCTGCTGGAAACTCTGAAGCTTTTCACAGATTCTTTGTTGATAAAGTGTCGGGCATTAGAGCAGCTATTTCTGGTAACTCTGTTGACCCTGTTCCAGTTCCTCCATCACCACCCACCCTGAGCTCCCTCAATACTGTTTCATACTCTGAGCTGAGTAAGCTTGTTGCGAGGCAGAAGCCATCTGGCTCTCCACTTGACGTTCTGCCGCCTCGTCTCTGGAAGGCTGCCTTTCCGTGCCTTGGCCCTTCACTTGGTCAGATTATCAATGGGAGCCTCAGCACAGGTGTTGTCCCAGCTGCTTTGAAAGCAGCAGTTATTCGGCCGACCCTGAAGAAACCTGGTGCTGATGTCTCTGTGATAGAAAATTACAGCCCTATCTCTACCCTGCCCTTTACATCTAAACTGCTTGAGAAAGTCGTTTATCAGCAGCTGGTCTCACATTTAGCTGATTTAGATTTACTCTCCGTTGTGTCAGGACAAAGGTCACTCTATCCAGTCCTTTGTGTCCTGTATTAATGAGGTGAAGTCTTGGCTAATGGCCAACTATCTGCATCTGAATGAGGGGAAGACAGAGCTCATTGTTTTTCACCCCAACAGCAGGAATGTGGGTCGTTATGTTGATCTTGGCCCTCTTTCTCCATACTCAAAACCAGTTGTTACCAGTTTGGGAGTGAAAATTGATGCTGGACTTAAATTTGAGGCTCACATCAACTCAGCGATCCGGTCCAGTTTCTTTCACCTGAAACGCCTTGCAAATATCAAGCATATGCTGTCGAGAGCCCACCTGGAGCAGGTACTGCATGCCTTTGTAATTTCTAGGCTTGATTACTGCAACTCTCTCTATGCAGGGTTGTGTCAGTCATCACTGCATCGCTTACAGGTTGTACAGAACAGCGCAGCAAGGTTCCTGACTGGGACCAGGAAACGGGACCACATCAGTCCGGTTCTGGCCTCCCTGCACTGGCTTCCAGTTTGCTATCGTGCACAATTCAAAATCCTTGTCTTTGTTTACAATTTCTTCCAGGGTGGTGCTCCCCCCTATCTAGCCACACTCCTGAACAGACATTCCCCATCACGCGCTCTGCTCTCCTCTGCTCACTGTCCCTCGTTCTAGGTGTCGTACTCGTGGGGACCGGGCTTTCTCAGTCCTAGCACCGTCTCTCTGGAACCAGTTGCCACCCTCAGTTAGGCTGTCCCCATCTCTGCCAGCCTTTAAGAGTCGCCTAAAAATACACCTCCTCCGCTTGGCGTTTCCTGAACATGTTTGATTCGGCCCTCTTTTACGTTGAATTTCTTTCACAGTTTTCATTGGTTCACTCTATCCCTTGTTTTACCCATCTGTCCTGTACTAGAATGTTTCACCTTTTTTTGTAATTTGTATTTTGTAATTTGAATTGCTTTTATTTCTGAATTGCTTTTATTTTTGATTTATTCTTTATATTTGTACTTCTACTGCACCATGTTCAGCGCCTTGGGCTTCTTGATAGGGTTGCGGAAGGCGCTTTATAAATAAAGCTTTGATTGATTGATTGATTGATCTCTTGATGGTGTCCTGCCGAGCTTGCAGAACCCTCCTCCTTTCTCCAATGATGTAACCGTCAACCAGCTGAGCCAAACTGTCAAAATTGATCTGATTAGATGAGATGAATGACTGGGTGATACCCTTAGCCTTTAGCACCACCTGCTGGCGGTCCCGGGTTTTGTAAGCATAGGTTTCGGGACCTGCTGAAACAAATTCCTGGATGCTGTCACCTTCAAGTTCTTCTGTCAAATCACCTAGAAAGGAACCTGTGGGTAGAACAGACTTACCCAACTTAACCTACTTCTTAACCAACTTCTCAGGATATGGTCCTGTCTTCACTGGCGTGAGGGAAAGCTTCCTCTCTCCAAAATTGATCTGATTAGATGAGATGAATGACTGGGTGATACCCTTAGCCTTTAGCACCACCTGCTGGCGGTCCCGGGTTTTGTAAGCATAGGTTTCGGGACCTGCTGAAACAAATTCCTGGATGCTGTCACCTTCAAGTTCTTCTGTCAAATCACCTAGAAAGGAACCTGTGGGTAGAACAGACTCACCCAACTTAACCTACTTCTTAACCAACTTCTCAGGATATGGTCCTGTCTTCACTGGCGTGAGGGAAAGCTTCCTCTCTCCAGCCTTCACCTAGAACACTGCAACAGCCTTCTTCAGAAAGTCCCTTCATGTCTCTGGTGCTCAACATCAGGTGGTTTCTGCGACCACCTACCATTGACCAGTGGGGTCTAGAGCGTCATGAATGGCCTCTAATTTGTGACAAAGGTCACATTTTCCCAGCTGGGTCAAGCTGGGTCAAACTGTAACTTTGCCCCACAGATTAACCCGCCAGGAGCCGTGATGTCTGCTGAAACACCATCTTTATCTGCTGCTGTTCCGTCCCAAGATGGACACTTCAAGATGTTACAATAATAATTTTAATAAACTCTTTATTACTGTTATTTAGAGCTGAAACAACTAATCGATTTAATCGATTATAATCGATTATTAAAATAGTTAACAACTTTTTTAGTCATCGATTAGTTGTTTAATAATCATATTTTACCGCATAAAGTCTATTTTTTACCACAATCTGACATCGGTTACAATCTGTTAAATTTGCCGCCAGTGTGTGGCAGTAATGAGCCACTGATCTACCAGTGGAGCCGTAGAAGAAGAAACGAGCCAATAAGTGCCCTCGGTTTTCACGACGTATCACGTTACTGACGCGCTTCTTGCTGTGAGAGATGGCAGAACAAGAAGAAATACGGAAGAAAAATTGAAGCGACAAAACTGAAGAGAAACCCCGGACAAAAACCTCACGAGTATGGCAGCACTTCACTCTAGATGCCATGAAAAGACGGGTGACCTGCAAAATATGCAAAAACCATCTAGCATGGCACGGAAGCACAACGTCCCTAAGTGAACATTTGAGACGAAAACATGTGGGGGCTGATGCAGCAGAGGAAAGTCCGGTAAATCCGGTAAGTAACAGAAAATAAACAAGCTAACGCAGATCAAATTTGGGAGCTGAGTTCGTTATAGTGGATGTCAAACATGTTTTTTTTGCCGCGTCAGTCTACGGTGTTCTACTTCTGATTGACTAGTGAATCTCCTCCGTGTTGTGTATCATGCACTTGCCAAATTTAGCACGTCTGTTTATAAGAATGTTCTCGTTAAGAGAAAAACGGCACAAACCCATAACTATGTTCCTCATTCAAAAAAGGACAACTCTGCAGTGAAAAATATACAGACGAGCTGTGTCCAGCTGTACGCTGTCAATTTTTAAATACAGGAGAAATTCAGAAAGTCATTTTTTTACTATTAAAAAGCTGTTTTACTGTCTAACGCTGTAAAATGCCTCACAACACATTTTTGTCAAAATAAATGATCACTGTATATTGTTAATTAATTCAAATAATGTAATATTGATTTAGTGTTGTAGTGTGTGTGCTGCTTCATTTTATATGTGTACTTATTTCAGTCTATTTGTATTTCTTATGCAGAAAAAAACAAGCAACGATGGACAACTACATGGGGAACAAGACACTCACCCCCCAGCAATGCATACCACTTACAAACTCTATTCTAGATTCTACATTATTTTTTATGGAATTCACCTCTTATATTTTGATGCCAAAAAATTATTCTGGACTGATATTTTGCACTGTTTAGCTCATTTTACACCGCTGACTGTGTTCATGTGCAATAAAATAGATTGCAGTCAACTGCACAATTCTCTTATGTTTTTCGTTTTCTTAACTGAAATGTATTCATCACTTGTATAGGTTAAATAGCTAAACAATAACAAACCGATTAATCGAAAAAATAATCGACATATTAATCGATTTATGAAAATAATCGTTAGTTGCAGCCCTACTGTTATTACAATCATCATAAATTATCTCTTGGTTCAGTATAAATGTATTTTAATTACTGAAATGACTTATTATGCTTTGGGTTACAATAATAATTGTTGTTGATAATCCTATGTGTGTTCAGTAAACCAGAAGGTTATCTTGCACGTTTAACCACCTCACACAGAGGGTATCCAGGGTAAAGTTAAAACACCTCACATGTCTTTATTTCATGACCAAGCTTTCTGACGCTGAGGGCGTGTTCTGAGGGTTTTGTTAAAACCAAATCCCGCAGCTGTAAGTTCAGTTCTTGAACCATACCAGGAGATGAGGGACGGCCGCCCAACTCTCTACTAAGCATCCTGTCACGCCAATAGACTTGCTTCGAATAAACACAACTGTAACCAGCTGACGCAAAACTCCTTCAGAGTTATGGATTTTGAGACGCAAATAGTTTCACCAGTTGAGTGACCCACGGAGACATCTCAGGACCGATTTGGTCGCACTAAGGTCCTTCTATCAACCTCGTGCCCGGAGGAAATCTCCTCCACCTGACATCTCGGATCCAGAAGAGAGTCTCCTGATCTAGGTGAGGTAGACACTTTTGACAGATGGCGTCTGTATGCTGTTTATCTAAGTAACATCAGTTAGCTGCAAAACCAACTTTCCACCCAGAACGCTCTCTCGCTGAAAGAAACCTTCTGATTCATTCATGCATCCAAAACCTCGCATTTCATTTTAGCTTCCATTCAGTCACAGGTTTGCCTTTAAAAACAAGTTTTAATATCAAAGCTGTTAAAAATTGTCATTTCTAAATTGTCATTTCAAATTGTAATTTTTAAAAGTGTTAGAAATCAATTCTTAGCTTTAAAAACTCTGACTCTTCTTTGAAATGAAACACAGAATGGTGTATATTTTTGGTTATTGAATAAGCAAAGATTCCTTTAAAATTCTGATTAAATAAATAAACTTTTGCTATTAAATTTAATTATCTTAAATTAAACATTAATCTTTGGATTAAAATATAGATGAGACAGTTAGTGTATGAACCTCTATCGATTGCATGAATATCCTAGATATTGGTGCATAATATAGGTTCATATGCTAAATGTCCGATCTTTTCTTCAGAATCTAGCAAAGCTGATAGCAAACAGCGTTAATTCTAGTATGTAGTTAACCACGCTACACAACCCAGAAACTTAAATCCATGTTCAACGCCTGAAATCACAGCAAATCCGTCGAGATGAAACTGCTATTTTTCTCTCCCCTGAAGGTTTTAAAGCGTGTTGAATCTCAACATTTTGACAATGGGAAACCCATTCTAACCACACGATACTTGAACTTGAAAATGTTTTTTGTTGATTACGATAATTGAATGGACATGGGATGGCCAAAGTGTCTGGTTTTAGAAAATTAGATCTAAACACACGCATGCAGGCTGATGCTATGGTCACTGATTTAATAGGATCTATATTTGTTTCATTAAAAAAATCCCTCTCTGAAAATACTGCATACTTTACGCAAAATTTCCACATCGTTCCTGCAGTATAACATTACTTCCTTCTTAAAATCAAACAGCTGATGTTTAATCAGCTCCTTGTACCATTCTAAAAATATATTTTTCTGCTCCGGAGACATTTGATCAAACCCAAAATCGGAGACTGGTGGGTAAGGGCCGACATAGTTCAGATGTTCAAGCGATGAAAATCTGTGAGGAAAATAACCTTTGGCTTTATCTGAAAAACCCAAGGCTGTAGGGAGTTTAGCTAATTTCGTCATGAGAAAACTTAACGAATCTATGAATCTTAAGCCAAAATCGGGATAGTTAAAACTTAAGATCTTACCCACTACACTTGCATAAGTATATTTTTGGGTACAATTTTTTAACTGAATCATAGCTCTCAAAATTAAATAGGCATCGAACCCTTTGGCATTGTGAGCAATAAATGTATAACTGCTGAATTTAGGCTGCCTCATCTGCATAATAAATCTTGAATGCATTCTACACCATATTTTTCCCAAACCTCCCCTTAATCGGATTTTGCACAGATTAAAAACGGTGTATGCACACCTTTCTGATCTGTAAATGATTCAGTGTCATGATAAATAATCTTTTCCGTTAAATTGTCATCTTTTTTTTTTCAAGCTGAATAAAACACTGATGATCAGGGACCGCTGGCTGTTTGCAAATTGTGCATTTCAATGTAGGACAAACGCGTTGTGAACTGTTTTTGCACACACCGATATATATAAGGAATCTGCAATTCCTTGGAAAGAGAGGCTCTCTCTAATTTCACGCTGGTTAAAAGCTTCGTTAACGCTCCCTCCCCCCTGCTGATAGTATGATTGTTCTGTTTGCCTCAAAATTTCATCTAAAGCTTGTGGAGAAGGCTCCGACGAGTTTATTCGAATTTCATCCACCTCGTTTCAAATGGTTTGGTAGGCTATAATTTGATCTAGAATCTCATCATCATTTGAAGCTAATTCATCCGTTTCTGAAAGTCTGCTTAAATCAAACCAATCCGGTAACAGCAAATTATCAGAATTTAACAGAATTTCGTCAGACGGAGTAGGAGGAGGATTTTGACAAGCTAGAATTATATCTAAAATATCATTGTTTGCATTTAGCTCATCATTTACTTCACACAGATCTGAAAGTCCATCAAACCATTCAGGCAGCAGATCACCATTTTATGATACAATGAAAGAAAGCCTACTATAAAGTTGATGAAAAAAAATAATAAATCTGCGGGTCCTCCACACAGGATAATCCTTACAAAGACAGCATGTCTCCCACCAGGCCGTAATTAATTTGAAGAAGCAAGTAGGCCATTTTCATGTGGTTTGTGTTAATAATAGTTACTGCTAAATGAACACAAGAGAACATATAATCATTGGTAATGTGCATGATGAGAAACCTGACTCTGCAGTTCATCCAGATGTCCTGTTATCTGCTGCTTACCCCTCCTCTCGGGTGTTTTTCTGCACACAGTGTGAATAGGTTCCTGTTCTCTGTTGAGATAGTAGCCATCCTGTTTAACCATATCTCAAGGCTGCAAGTCTGCTGTTTAGAAGATTGTTCAAACTGACCTTGTACACACATGTGACCCCTCCCTGCTTGAGTGAATAAATCTAGCCGTCTCAAACTGAGAGATCAGAACACTTCTGGCAGTTGCTGAAGCAAGTAGGCAAACCTTGCATGAGAGCTGTGCGTGTTCTCCCTCTGCAGCGGTGAATCTTATTTTGACTGTTTTTTTGACTCCAGCATCAACTCAGAAGCAGACATCTTTTTCTCCAGTCGCTCCGAACCTGTCTTGGTCTTTCAGGACCAACAATTTGGCGTCATGAACAAGATTTTTCCTCAGAGAAAATGGGCAATTGGATACCATTCGGCTCTGACCTGGTGAACAGGATCCAGACACAAGCTGCCGCGGCTCACACAAGGTAAGCAGACCTTTTAATTCTGCTCATTGGACTTATTCAAAAGCATTTGTGTCTTGAATTCCTAGTAGCTAAGGTCCTAAATTTTGCTAGAGTTTATGTTGGAAAAATTCATAGGTATATGGAAAAAGGTCCGGGACCTAATATAAACGGGAAGATTGTCTCAGGTTTTGTTTGCCAAATATTCATCGACAGATGGATAAAATATAACCGGGTTATATTTAAGCAGGGTTGGAGGCCCTGGGGACCCCTAAATTCCACTTAAGGTCTGGGACCTGACAAAATTACATTTTCCTTAAAAGAGACGGATGGATAAAATATAACCGGGTTATATTTAAGCAGGGTTGGAGGCCCTGGGGACTTGGGACCCCTAAATTCCACTTAAGGTCTGGGACCTGACAAAATTACATTTTCCTTAAAAGAGACGAGTATATGAGGAATATGATTTAGTTAAACACAATCTGTATGAATGCAGAGCTTCAGCCAACTCTGTCGGTAAAACAGATAGAGCTGAATAACTTGGATTGTAATCAAGTGTAATCAAGTGTAATTACTCCCCGAACACATCACCTGTTTTGTCCTCGGTGACGCACCGATCACTGATGTTGCCGGCGAGCACTCCGCTGTTTTTGCGGTCGGTAGATCTTTCAGAACTGCAGTTCAAAGGTAACTCATGAGGTGAATATATATGAACCCAGGTAGCAGTTTCTCTTTAGGATTGAGAGGAAATGCAGGAAGATAATAAACAGACAGGACAGAAAAATAGTCAAATAAAAACAAGTTAGTTTTTGTACCTGGTGGTTGCAACAAACAGACACCATTGAAGGTAATCAGAAGTGAGGAACAGAAAATGAAATAATTATTTTAATGTTTAGAGCAGCAGGAACTCCGAGAGGCTGCAGGCGCATCAGTGAGTTTGCGGCCGCTTCGCAGGGGGAGGGGGGAGAGGGCTGAAGCAGAAACTACCGTTGTTAAAAGTGATGTGTTCAACTTTGAAAATGTGGGCGCAATTTTAATTGTCAAAAACTCCAGCGAACCATTAGTTCATTTTGCTCAAATAGAAATAGAGGCCCGCCTATAATTCTGGTCCTCCTTCCAATAAAGGCCTGGAGCTTGATGAGCTTGAGTCAAATACAGGCCCGGGCCTGTATTAGAGGATTTACGGTATTCTGATTAACAAACCTGACTCAGTGAAGCACAAACTGACTTCATGTGCAAACACTTGGTTGGTTCTGCAAGCACAAACCGTGTAAAATTGACAAAGCAAATGATTTAATTAGTTTGTACAGCTGTGAGAATATCTCTGCATATAGAAGCTCGATGGGGGATTAATTATAAAAATACAGATTTTAGAGCCACTTTTTCAGTAAACCTGACTAATAAAATTTCTAAAAATTGCATTACATTTACAAACTAAGCAGATTAACAACTTACAATTTTATTATGTCTTCCTCTTGACCCATGATGTCAATCACTATGGTCACAAGTTTTACAGTGTAGCACACATATGTCAGACACAAGGCCCGCGAAGCATTTTTATGTGGCCCGTGAGATAAATATCAAAAATATATTAAAACTGGCCCGCTGGCCGATTTTACCGCAAAGACTTCAACTCCCATGATGCTTTGCGGCGTCAGCGCGGAGCCGACGCGCCCCCTCCTTTGTGTTTTTTCCAGCGCTTGCTGCCGGTGTCTGCAGCTCCGCTGTCTCGGACAAACTAAACACTCCTCTCACTCAGCGCCGAGTTTACTCAGCTATTTTCTGACATTGAAGCCCAGAAACGGAGATTCTAGCCGCTCAGTAATGTGTTCACGACTGAAAGAGAACGTTTTCCAACTAACGTCCAGACAGAGCCGATATAACTCCAGTGAGCAGCGACACGCTCAAACCAGTACGACTCTGTGGTTGCTGTCGTTGTGTTTCCTCCCCGACACAACGACGTGGTCAAGCTGCTCAGACATGTTCATCAGCACAAACCTATGTGAGCACCTGTTGTCATCTAATGTTGTCATTATTATAATAATAATACATTTTATTTAAAAGCGCCTTTCAGAACACCCAAGGTCACTTGACAGAAAACACGTAATAAAATACAATAAAACAATAATAAAACCCAAACAAGAAAAAAAAAACTGAGAGAAACAGTTCAATAAAATCAGAGGTTGTAGGCAGATTTAAACATGTGTGTTTTGAGTTTTGTTTTGAAAAGGGTAAAACTGTCGATGTTCCTGATGTCTGGGGGAAGTGAGTTCCAGAGACGAGGAGCAGAGCGGCTGAAAGCTCTGCTCCCCATGGTAGCGAGACGGGCAGAAGGAACCGCAAGATGGATGGAAGAAGAAGATCTGAGTGAACGGGATGGGGTGTGAATACTTATAAGGTCTGAGATATATGGAGGAGAGAGGTTGTGGATAGCTTTGAAGGTATGGAGGAGAATTTTGAAGATGGACCTGAATTTAACTGGGAGCCAGTGAAGCTGCTGGAGAACCGGGGTGATGTGGTGAAAGGAAGGGGTTCTGGTGATAATACGGGCTGCTGAATTCTGGACCAGTTACAGTTTATGAAGGAGTTTGTTGGGGAGACCATAAAGACGTGAATTGCAATAGTCGATACGGGAGGTGACGAGGCTGTGGACGAGAATGGCGGCAGTGTGAGGGGTCAGTGAGGGGCGGAGACGGTTTATGGAACGTAGATGGAAGTATGCTGACCGAATTAAGTTATTAATGTGAGCCTGAAAAGAAAGTGAGCTGTCGAGAATGACACCCAGACTCTTGATGTGAGGGGAGGGGGAGACTATGGCGCTGTCAATAGTTAAAGAAAAGCTGTCAGATGTTGAGAGGGTGGAGTTAGTGCCAACTAGAAGAAGTTCAGTTTTATTGCCGTTGAGTTTGAGGAAATTAGAGGTGAACCATGATTTGATTTCAGAGAGGCAGAGTGTAAGGGAGGATGGTGGGAGAGTTGCGTTGGGCTTACTGGAAATGTAGAGCTGGGTGTCATCTGCAAAGCAGTGAAACTGGATATTGAATTTGCGGAAGATTTTGCCGATAGGGAGGAGATATACTATGAAGAGGAGGGGCCCCAGGACAGAGCCCTGGGGCACACCTGACTTGACTGGGGAGGGTTCTGAGGTAAAGGATTTTAACTGGATGAACTGAGTGCGGCCAGTAAGGTAAGATTGAAACCAGCGGAGGGGGATGTGAGTGATGCCTAAGGAAGAGAGTCTATTAAGGAGGATGGGATGAGAAATGGTGTCAAAGGCCGCACTCAGATCGAGGAGAATGAGAATAGAGATTAAACCAGAATCAGCAGCAATGAGTAGGTCGTTAGTGATCTTGATGAGAGCTGTTTCTGTGCTGTGGTGGGGACGGAAGCCAGACTGAATCTGTTCATAAAGGTTATTGCGGGTGAGATGGGTATGGAGCTGAGATGCAACAGTTTTCTCAAGGACTTTGGAAATGAAGGGAAGATGGGAAATGGGACGGAGGTTATTGAAATCATTGGGATCTAAACCAGGTTTTTTTAGAATAGGGCTGACTGAAGCGGATTTGAATAGGGAGGGGACCGTACCAGAGGATAGTGAGGAATGAATAATGGCTGTTATAAAAGGGAGCAGAGCAGAAAGGCAGGATTTAACTAAAACTGTTGGAATAGGGTCAAGTTGACAAGTGGAAGGTTTGGATTTGGTGATGTAATCTAATATTTCTGAGGGATGGGGAAGTTCAAAGGAGGAGAACTGAATGGAGGGTTAAAATAAATCAGGAGAGGGAGGGGAGGAATGAGGTAAAGAGAGATGGATTCTATTGACCTTATCATTAAAAAACTGAAGGAGAGAGTTACAGGTTATTATGTTTATTATGATGAAGATAAACAAAACAACAGGAGTCTCCTCCTCAGCTCAGATCAACCCATGATGCAGGTATCTGGCTGGAACAGGTGAGCATCACAGTAAACCAGTCGAGCAAACTGAGCTTTAAATATGTTGGTTTTATACTCTTTTTCTGCTCCAAAACATGAAAGTTAACAGGTGAGATGTTGCATTTTCATTTAAGATAAAATGATATTTTTATTTTGTTGTTGGCCCGTGAGAAAAGATTTAGCCTACAGTAAACAGGAAGTGGAAAGGCTACAGATAGATGAATAGAATAGAAAATCCCTTTATTGTTCCTCAGTGGGGAAAGCTAGACGTCACAGCAGCGATGACACGTATTACAGGAGAAAAAAGGAGAATAAAAATAAGAAAAATGAATAAACAAGAAAACAAATCATGAATAGATTTATAAAATGCTGATTATACCACAAGTAATGAATACCACTGATACCTTTTATTTAAAACTGACTTGCTTGTGTGTAATTTGGTTATTCCACATTCAGTGTTAATTCAGAAATAAGTTTGTTTCCATATTTAAAGGTTCAAAATTGCATTTATGTTGATAAAGAAAATGTGCAAATTTGCCGTCACTTTTTCAAAAAATATTAAGTTTGGCCCTCGACTCCGTCCCAGAGTTTCATTTCGGCCCTGTGTGAGTTTGAGTTTGACACCCCTGGTGTAGCAGGTTTATCGTGGGGAGAAGAAATGCTTGATATTGTTCCCCATTTTCATCCTTGGTTGACAAACTGAACTCAGATCTTGTTGGTGTAGTTCAGCAGACCATAGACGCCTCCACCTGAAACAAAATTAAACGATTAGCTGTTATTCAGGAGTTTGAAGCCATAAAACATTGTAAAGACTGAAAAAATAAATAAATGAATAAATAAATAAATAATTCTAGTTTAAATATTCAGCTTTTCAGGGTAAATGTGACTTTTTATTTCTGAATCTTAGTAGCTGCAGGAATTGGCCTTTTTTAATAATATTGGTGCATTTTTACTTGTTTTTTCTTTTCTACCAATGATTTTGCATTCCAATTGAAATGGGCAAAAATACCCTCCTTTACAGACCTAATCCCTATTATGGAATCCACATCAGCTAGTCATTATGATCAATCATCTATCATAGTGTGGCGACAGCGGTAGTTGCTAGTTTGAACCCCAGGTCTGTCTGTGCCAGTTGCTGTGTCCATAGACAAGATGTTTCATGCTCTTTGCCTGCTGGTGGTGATCAAAGGGACCAGTGGTGTTTGTGTATGGCAACCTTGTTGTGGCGACAGTGGATCTTTTCACCATCAGTGTGTGAATGACTGACTGTGCACTTAACCACTTAGCCTTCTGACTTGGAGAAGCACTATACCAATTAAAGCCCTTTACCATACTCACCCAGTAAAGCCCCCCCCCCCCCCCCCCCAGCTATGGAGCCTATGGTGATGCCAGCTATCGCGCCTGATGAAAGTCGTCCTTAGGGTTGGTGGTTTGTCGGACCAGTTGTTGTGATGGGAGTTGGTGGACCAGTTGTTGTTGTGGTTGATGGTGGTGGTGGTTGGTGGACCAGTTGTTGTGTTGTTTGGTGAAATAATTCCAGTAATTGTTGATACTGTGACATTTTGAGTTGACAGAGACCCATCAAGTGTTCCAGATGTGACAGTGGATTGTGGATTGATATCAGCTTCACACAAAACAATCAGTAAAATATAAAAACAGAAGAAAGTGTTGAAGTAAATCAAAGAAAAGCATATTTAACCCCAAACCTGGATTCTTGGCTGGTGTCGAAATGTTTGTATTAATAATCATCAAGATCTTCTTTATGGGTGTAAAGCTGATCTTTTATTTGTTTCAAACAAAAAATGAAATAATCTAAAAGTTGTTTAAAAAAACAAGTCAATAATTATGACAAATGGCATTTTATATTATCTACGCTAACTTTAAATCTTTGATATAAAAACAACTAGATCACAGGTTTACGAGTCCAACATCAATTTTCTTCTTTAATTTAGCTAAAATGTAACCTCATTAACTCAGACAGTGCAGATTTGGTCTCATCATTTTATGTGAGGGACCTCTCATACTTCCATGTCAAACTGTCTGTTCCTTTTTTGTCTCGATAAAAACCAAGACCATCATCTTGTTACATTAATGGTTAACTGTTATTTAATGTGTGTGTGATGGTCAAATATTTATTTTGTAAGTTTTTTTTTCTACCTGTGCAAAGCAGGAAGAGAGCTGCTGCAATGTTTATTTTCATCGCTGCAGAGTAATAATTCCTCAAGTACAGTGATAATTCAGATTTCTAGTCGGCGTCTTTGGAAATGCTCCTCTATGGAAACATACAAGCATAAATATAGATGCATTCAGAATATGGGACAATGCAACAGTGAATTTTAGGATACGTTTTAACTAAAGGCTTATCTTTTAATTTACCTTTAACCTTTTATTTGGTGAAGGCTTCTATTAAAAGTTTGTTGATCTTTATTTTCAGTGAGTTAATAAAAAAAGTTCCCATGCGATGCCACGTGATGCAAGTGGAGACAAGTTCTTGCTTTATGGAAATGTTATATTAAGTTTTGTCCATTGGTCCGTGTAATAAACAGGAAGCTAGTTTCAGTTTAACATATTTGTTAGCATAAAGATATTTTCTTCCTTTTACAGTAATGGCCACCTTTTCCCATTTGACGGATCTGAAGTTGCCAGTGAAGAGAGTGAATGTAAATTTATGCTGTACTGACCATTTCATTGTGGATCATTTCTGTGTTTTAAACCAAATTCATTCCTTTTTTATCCTTTTACACATTTACTTGGTAATCTTCAACAGTCGTTTGTTGTCAAACCTACAATTTTAGCTTTTGTAACACATTCTGTCACTAAACTAAAATCACAAGGAGCTGAAAAAGCACATTTGTCACATGTTCAATGTTGATACTGGGTCTAAATGAGGCTACATGGGCTTACGCGCTGTGTTGGTTGACGTGGTTCTGCAGTATCGTTTGGACATCCGGGGCAGTTCCACAGGATTGGCAGACTGGGGTGGTGGTACCCCTATTTAAAAAGGGGGACCGCAGAGTGTGCTCCAACTACAGGGGGATCTCACTCCTGAGCCTCCTAGGTAAGGTCTATTCAGGGATTCTAGAGAGGAGGGTCCGTCGGATTGTCGAACCTCGGATTCAGGAGGAGCAATGTGGTTTTCGTCCTGGCTGTGCAACACTGGACTAGCTCTAGAGCTCCTGGAGAGTTCGTAAGAGTTTGCTCAACCATTCTACATGTGTTTTGTGGATTTGGAGAAACTGCATCCCCCGGGGAGTCCTGTGGGGGGCTACTCCAGGAGTATGGGGTACCAGGCCCTCATATACAGGCTGTTAGGTCCCTGCGACTAGTATCACTGCCGGCAGTAAGTTGAGCTAGTTCCCAGTGAAAGTTGGACTCCGCCAAGGCCGCCCTTTGTCACAGATTCTGTTCATAACCTTTATGGACAGGATTTCTAGGTGCAGCCAAAGTTTTGAGGCATCCGCTTTGGTGGCCTGAGGATCAGGTCTCTGCTTTTTGCAGATGATGTGGTCCTGTTGGCTTCATCAGAACGTTATCTCTGGCTCTCACTGGAGCAGTTCGCAGCCGAGTGTGAAGCAGCTGGGATGAGAATCATCTCCTCCAAATCTGAGACCATGGTCTTGAGTAAGAAAAGGGTAGAACGCCTTCTCCAGGTCAGGGATGAGGTCCTGCCCCAAGTGGAGGAGTTTAACTATCTCTGGGTCTTGTTCACGAGTGAGGGAAAACTGGAGCGTGAGATCGATAGGCGGATTGGTGCTGCATCTGCAGTGATGCGGGCGTTGTACCGATCTGTCGTGGGGAAGAGAGAGCTGAGTCAGAAGGCGAAGCTCTCGATTTACCGGTCGATCTACGTTCCTACCCTCACCTATGGTCATGAGCTTTGGGCAGTGACCGAAAGAACGAGATGGATATGAGCGGTCAAAATGAGCTTTCGCCACAGGGTGTCTGGGCTCTCCCTTAGAGATAGGGTGAGAAGCTTGGTAGACCTGCTACTCCTTCATGTCGAAAGGAGTCAGTTGCTGTGGCTTGGGCATCTGGTCAGGATGCCTCCTGGATGCCTCTCCGGGGAGGTTTTCTGAGTACGTCCAACCGGGAGGAGATCCAGGACACGCTAGAGGGACTATGTCTCTCAGCTGGCCAGGGAATGACTTGGGATTTCCCTGGAGGAGCTGGCCCAAGTAGATGGGGAGAGGGAAGTCTGAGCCTCTCGGCTTATGCCCCCGCGACCTGACTCAGGATAAGCTTGTGAAAATGGATGGACTCTACCAGCAAGTTAAATCACTCAAAGCAAGTTCCAGTTCAAGACTCGTGCTAAGTGATGCAGCAGCAGCATCACACGCTCAGTAGGGTTAGAGTTTGGATGTTGGAACAGTGAAAATAAACATGGAAAACTGTAAAGCAGGGCTAGTCCATCCCGGGCCTTGAGGGCCGGTATCCAGCACACTTTAGTGGTTTCTCTAGTCCAACACACTTGATTCAGTGGTTGAATCACCTGTGCAGCAGCTCATCAGGCTCTGCAGAAGCCTGTTGATCACCTGCTGATTGAAATAGGTGTGTTGAAGCGGAGTTCAAACTAAAACGTGCTGAATACTGGCCTTTAAGGCCTGGAGTTGAATAGCCCTGCTGTAAAGGTTTAAAAACGGAATTTCATTCATTCTTCTGATGTATACAGTGTATTATTTAACTGTTGTTGATCGCTCTGAACACCAGAAATTAGCCTCAAATTTCGTCACCTGTTTGGCTTTCACTGATTAGATAGTCAAATGACTTCCTCCTGGATGTTAGATCCAACTTCGTCTCTTATCTTGCTCACACAACGTGTAATACCAGTGGGGACATCTGCCTTTGTGGAAATGCTTTGTTTAGATTTCCCCCTAGTCCATTTAATAAACAGGAAGCAAGTTTCAATTTAACATATTTGTTAGCATAAATGTCTTTCCTTCCTTTTTACAAGAACAGTCTCTTATTATTTTATGAGAATTTTGCTGCTGCTGGTGTATCGCTCCACCTGATCAGCTGCCAGTGACATGCCAGCTGCACACGCACATTAGCTCACTGATGCGGATGATTTTTGGCTGAAACAAACGGCATGGACTAAGTAAGTGATCTTGTATGAAAAGAAAAGAATTAAAAGCTTGTGGGATTTCATCACATTAAAAACCAAACCATTCATTCGACAGACACCTGCAGTCTCTGATGATCAGATCAAAGCCAAACTGGTGAGACTACACGACATTTAAATCAATAAATAAATAATTTTGCTGAAACACAATGAGAGTAAAGAGGAAGTCTGCATCAGCGAGACAATAAATGTTTGGCACAGATATCTTTATTTCCTCAGAACCTGCCCAGAGAACCTTCAGCAGCAAATTTCCTTATCGCTCCTGATAACCAACGTGACCTTCTGCTCACTGACTCATCTACGGTCTGAAACTTACAGGACTAAAGTAAGTTCCAGCACTCCTTAGTGAACATTGTCCACCGAAACTATGGGGATGATGGATTTATAGACATTTGTCACATTTACAATATGTTATACAAGGTTTTATGTAGTTTATTTGCAATAGAATTAAAGTCAAAGTCCTATTAGCCATCATCACACTGGTGTAATTACGTCCAGGAACTATTTGGTGGTTTAACCCCCCAATCCAACCCCTTAAATCTGAGTGTCAGTCAGGAAGGCACTGAGTCCCATTTTTAAAGACCGAGATTTGAGCCTTGATGACCCAGGACGGACGCTCTACCACTAGGCCACTGAGAAGGTTGTCAGCTTCATCTTAATACATGTAATCATGAAAGTGTAACACAAACCTTATCAGAGCATTGAGTGCAGTTCATTATCACATCGAGTCACTGACTTGTGTCAGACTTGACAGCAATCCTCATACTAAGCAAGCATGTAGCGACAGTAGAGAGGAAAACTCCCTTTTAACAGGAAGAAACCTCCAACTGAACCTGGATCAGTATGAGCAGCCGTTCGCCACGACTCACTAGGGGGTTTGCGCAGATGGAAAACACACACACACACACACACACACACACACACACACACACACACACACACACACACAGTGTTGTTTTTATGTCTGCATACTTTGTGGTTCCTTTGTAGATATTCTATAATGACTAATTATTTCATCAGATGTTCCAGCAGTAGCACGTTCAACGCTAAGGAAATACAGGAAGACTATTTTCACGTCTAACCTGCATGTGAAACTCAGAGTCACCAATCTTGTTTCAAAAGTAGCAAAAAATGGTTTCTCGGTGAATTTGGTCTTTGAATAATGAGAAATAACTTTTCCTTGTTGCTACTGGAAAATAAATGGCTGTGA
Source organism: Nothobranchius furzeri (assembly GCF_043380555.1). Classification (NCBI taxonomy): domain Eukaryota; kingdom Metazoa; phylum Chordata; class Actinopteri; order Cyprinodontiformes; family Nothobranchiidae; genus Nothobranchius; species Nothobranchius furzeri. Next base: position 28,673,754 of record NC_091750.1, on the reverse strand, counting down.
CGAACTGGGTTATATTTGCAAATCAACTTTATTTGAAAACATGAAAACTTAACCAACTTTGGATGTGGAAGAATAAAACATCAGCACTGTTGGTTGTGAATGTGAAAATGTTCAGAAGATGCAGAGAATAGTTTTCCTTTTCTAGACTAAATCACTTCCTTCTCTGGTAGCACAAGGACTAAAAGGCTGGAAAGCCAGAATGGAGCCACGCTGCAAAATAAATAAAAATAACAAAAAGTGCAAAAAAAAAAAAGGCTGTTTGTCTGCTTTTTTTATTTGTGTGAAATTTAAACATGTAAAATTTAACTCTCGCTGCCTGCACAGAAAAACTGACATATAACATTTTTTATAACAAAATAAAGGCCTTTATTAGCTTGAATTGTTATCAACCAACATAACAGAATAGAACAGGTATTTGTCGTCCTGCTGGCCCGTCATCGTCTGGGACTCCAGCGTCCTCCAGATTCTGGCCTTTCAGACAAATCATCTTCTGTGGCCGTTGAACCAGTTCAGGATTCGGTCTCAGATTATAGACGCTTCATTTTTAAACATTTGACTAATTAAGTTTTCATTTGTGAGTTGGCGTGTTTTAGATCCTGTTGGTGTACTTCAGCAGACCGTAGACTCCACCACCTGCAAATAAATATACCTTCTATCAGCTAAATAATAAAAGTAGCATCAATTCAAATGCTCTCCTCTCTGTGGTCCATTATATCCCATAGATCCATGTTGAGGGGTAACAGGTGATGAGGACTCTCTGTGTAATGGTTGTGTTGGTTTTTTCTACTCACCCAACGCACCAGCTCCTGCAATAGTTCCTATAGTGATGCCTGCTATGGCTCCTCCGGAAAGACCCCCTGATGAAGGTTCTGGAGGCGGCTGGTCTACTGTGGTCGTATCTGTAGTGATTCCGCCTGTTGCACCTGTATCTGTTGCACCTGTAGAACCTGTTGCCGGTGCACCTGTAGAACCTGTTGCCGGTGCACCTGTAGAACCTGTTGCCGGTGCACCTGTAGAACCTGTAGCCGGTGCACCTGTAGAACCTGTAGCCGGTGCACCTGTAGAACCTGTAGCCGGTGCACCTGTAGAACCTGTAGCCGGTGGGCCACTCGTCTTGTCCTCTGTTACAGTACTGACACTAGTACCAACACTAGTACTGGGCATTGGGGGTGTTGCAGAACTCGAGGGATTGTCTTCACACAGAGCAGCTGTAAGTAAAAACAGAATGAAATCCTAAATTAAACTATTTATTGGATCAAAATGTAGCAACTATATAATATGTTTTATTTGATGCCATTATATAACAATATATCAATAATTAGGAAATAAAATTGGCCCTTTTCACCAAAAGCTCCTCCATCAGAGGGCAGTATGGACTAGATATGGCATGCTTCTGATGAAGGTGCTAATCTGGATGCTTCTGAATCTGGATGCTTTGAGGTCGTGTTTGCTGAGTAATGCTAACTTTTGCAACGTGATTGGTCACTCTGAGTTGCAAATGCACGGTAAATATGAAAGAATGTTCTTCGACCATCATCGCCTGCATTAGCTGCAGAAAGGAAATAGACGGGAAAACCATCAGGTCAAAAAATAAAAGCCAACCTCTTTGAAGTCACAGGGAAAATTAGCATTCATAGCGCTGCCCACCTTGCTTGGGACTGCAGAAGTTTATTGAATTTACATCGAGAAGAGAGCAGAGGATGTCTAGGCTAGTAGAAGCTAACCGTTAGCAGCTCTGCAATACAGGCAGCAGGAGTCGCGTTGCTGTTAGTCAGTCAGCAATGAGACATTTGAATATGGAAAAACTTCTAACCCCTGAAACAAGAGTGTCTGAGCTTTTGTTCCCACAGACTAGGGCTGCACAATATATTGCAAATATATCGTTATCGCAATATCAGCATGTGTAATATGCAAAGAACAGATAAATATTGTAATGAATGGTCAGCTCAAATGTTTGCTACACATAATGCTTTGTGTCAATCAAACGGAAGCATGATGGGTTTTTTTTATCAAATAGAGCTCATCACTCATTTGGCTAATTGGGTGGGTTCTCATAGGTTAGAGGCCCGCCCCCGAGGCGGATGGCACTTAATTCTGATGGTTCGCAAACACCTGAATTACCTTTGTTCAACTCTTTTTATTTTTTGATTATTTTTGTTCCTGAGTTAATTTTATATATCGGAAGTAATATCATCATGGCAATGTTTTATCACTGTTATCGCATATCGCAGGTTTTCCTAATATCGTGCAGCCCTACCACAGACCGACTCAGAAGCTTTCGTTCATACAAAAGGCCACTGTAGATTTATTTAAGAAAACAAGTAAATGGGAGCCTTAAGGCCAGAAGTGGTTTGATAAAAAGTCTAAAAAAGATTAAGTCACATTTAATCATGACTTTTTCATGTGCAGTTTAGTAATACAGTTTACATTTGACTGTTATTTAAGGGAGGAATCAGTATTTTCCGAGCATTGTAAACAGAAATGAACTTTGTTTTAATCCAATAAGGTCTTTGGAATTGCCGGACCATGTTTCTGACCAAACCTTATCTCCAAAGAATTTCACTTCTTCATTTATGACATCAGTCAACCTTCACCTTTGCTCAGAAACCACGAGAATGTGTTCAAACCCAACTCCACGCCACCACCCAGTCGGCTCTGTTATCAGGTTACCTTAAAATATGGTTTTAACATGCACCAGGATCAGTTCCCCTCTTGTCAGACTACGCTTATCTCACACAAACTGAAGGTTTGCTAAATTATGACCGCCGCTGGCGTGGGCGGAATGAAATTTGTTTTACATTTTTAAACATTCACAACCTACTTTAACTTTTACCTTAGGAACTAAAAACAATAGAAATGCCTTACAACGTTATAGATGTTACATGTTTATTACAACGAACATAATTTCCATGCAGACAACTTAACCTAAAATATCCATTTTCAATGAGAAATCATTGCCTTTGTAGTTATGTTTTTGGTTTTTAGCAGTACGCTGTTCTGATTTAGGATTTTTACCTGTACAAAGAAGGCAAAGAGTCGCTACAAGAAGATTCATTGTCCCACGGTGATGGTTTCAGGGATTTCAAAGACTTTCTGCAATGTTGGAAAGACGAAAGAAAACATTAATAATCCGTTTTTCTGTTGATCACCATTTATAAAGTGTAATACAAAAAAATAAGCTGTTACAAAAAGAAAATTTCCTTTCATCCTGCCAGTTATTAGTTGAAAAATGAAATCTAAACAAACCGTTTTGAGTAAACGGTGCAAATTCGGACTTTATATCCAATTTATGAAATATTGAACAACGCTGATTAACATCTAAGACAATATTTTACTTTTAATTTATAAATAGATTTTAAAGAAACATTATTGATTTTTAAATTGCAGCAATTAACACATCAGAAAAGGTTTTCCCAAAACAGAAATGTTATCATAATGACCAGGAAACAATTAGTCGTGACTCCTGTGTAGAAAACCTTAGGAAGGGAGCTCAGCCACTCACCTGAGAGACTTTCAATGATAAATGCCTCATTTTCCTGTAAGACCAGAGGATATTAAGCCTTTATGGCTCTGTTATCACATAGCCGGTCATTGTAAGCCCTCCCATCTGTGTGTAATCAGCAGAACACATATTTGGTTATTCTGGCTAATGCTGTAGCTTTATTGCACTAAAGCAAGAGAGCACAGTAAGAAATGTACTGGACAAAGTTCGTAGATGAGTGTTGGTTTGCAGCAAAAGTTTGAATTCCATTTTTTATTCAAGAATATAAAAATCACTTTTCAGCTTGAGAAGTTTGTTAAATTGTAACTGGAAAGCAAAATATATAAAAGTTTGGATAGATTCGTATTTACCAAAGGAATTTGCTCCTCGGAGTCGGCAGCAGCTGGGAGCTACGGAGCTGGTAAAATGACCAGCACCTTGTTTGCTCAGCTTGGTCCAGCGTGCTGTAGCTGCAAACACAAGGTCACCATGGAACAGCAGCGTGTCGTTTACATGGCAATGAGTGGAACCGCCACAGAGCTGCTGATTCTGGACTACAAATCAAACACGTCTCACGACTGGGCAACACCAGGTTCTCATCTGCAGGTTTTTGATTTACATTTTGAGGGTTGAGGAATTTGTCATGAAATCCACTTCAGCAAGGTGGATAAATCATCAGCGTCTTTGTTCATTCACTCTAAGAAATGACATGTTGGGTTTTCGTAATTAAGTTACGTCAACTGGTTCCATTAAATATAGTTGCTTAAAGTGATCCTTAAATCGCTGCAAGCAAGCTGTTTTTTTGTGTTGGAGTAAGACCTTACTAATGGATGCCCGTTGTATTAGGGTCAAAAAGGCCCAAGGAGTGCAAACTTCAGCAAAATGACAAGCACATCAGACTCCCTCTAATCACTGGCAATGAGTGAAGACGTAAATGTGTAAAACAACATTTATTAATGGTGAAAGTTGTGTAACCATTTGTTACAAATCAGTAAATGTGTTTTGTCCTCAAGGGCACCCGTAGAAGGAAATTTGACATCTAATACGGCGTCTCCGAGAGACTTAGACCCACTCATGTATTTTAGACCAAATTTTTATGGTTCCATGTTACGAAGCCACCAATATTTTTCAACAACTGGGCATCATTTCATTCATTTTCAGCAACATTTTGATGGATATTTCCAGGGTTTAACAATGAAAACTACTACTGTAATTTTAATGTAAAACATAAAAACTATGTTTAGTCAATCAATAAATCAGATTTATTTATAAAGCGCTTTTCAAACAAAGTGCTACTCAAAGTGCTTTACAAAATGACCCCAGATTCCCAAAACAGGTTAAAAACATTAACAGACATATGCAAGCACACGCACGCACCCACAAACACACACACACACACACACAAGTAAAAATTATATTTGGCTGAGTCCAGATGAGCCAAGTAAGGTAAGGCAAGGAAACGCCATCAGAGGAGCCGTCTGCCCCGGGAGCATCAGGTCTTCCACACTAGGTCAGGGCGCTCAGTGGAGGGGGAGCATAGACCCCCACCTATAGAGCGCCCAGGAAGCTACAGTCGACCACCGCTCCCGGGGCAGAGGAACCTTTACTCTGGCTTTTTGGATCGTATCTCTGATTTTTTTAATCTGATTTGGTGCAAAATACTGATAAGGTCATTATAGTTAGTGTTGGGCATCGAGCATCGATTGGAACCGGTGTTCTGAGAAAACGTCCTACTTTGGCAAAACGTCCTACCCGTAGAATAATTTTACGGTGTTTTACATGACACAAACCCTAACCCTAACCCTAACCCTTACCCTTCTTCTTCTCACTTGTTTCTTTATGCTGTCCTTTCATTTTTTTCTACTCTGCTCTTCTACTGTTCATTAAGACGAACCAACAACTGGAGGGGGGTTCTAGAGTGACACGCGACGGCCCGTGCATTGCCAGTGACTCCCTATTCAAACTGTTTCGGTTAATCTACTGATTCAGGGGGAACTCACTGAGATTCATCTACTCCATCTACTCCACCTAACCCTAACCCCAAAAATCAAGTATCAACGTCAATAAAAAGTACTAATACTTACAACTTACCTATTTTCCTGCAAATATGACAACGGACTAGCATTCCCTTTTTGTGTTGTGCGCATGCGTGGCACATGCTCAGGAACAATGGGTAGGATGGTTTACCGGGTAGGAGAAATTCCCAGAACACCTGTTCCAACTGTTAGTTTTTCCCGGAATTGTTCAAAGTTTTTTATTTCAATTCCTAGTTTTGATTCCTGGAATGCCGACGGAAGAGGAGTCTGTGGCTGATCTCCGTGAAAAATAAACGTGATCTGCAAATTGTGAACAACACTTTTCAGAGCTGATCACACAAGCTGTCTGTCCCCCCTACCCTCACGGCCGCGCAGCGGCCAAATATAAACAAATGCATCTGCCGAACCTTTTCTCCGTAATGTAAACTTTAATTCCTGCAGCGTAGAGGAAACTTGTTAAAATATGTCAACATGGTGGATTTCATAGAAGCTTTAAAGAACAAACTCTGGACGGTGTGAGGTGAGTTTGTCTCACTGCAGAAATAAAAACACACACGGAGCGTCAGCACTGCAGTCAGCTACATTTAAGTTTCACTTTCTGTTCTGACTGAATGGCTCCTGCAGCATGGAGGTGTAGTTCTCAATCATCCTGGACATGATCATCCTGAGAGTTTTAGCTGAAAACCGCTGGACATTTCTGGATATGTTGGAGACATTTAGCCACTCATCCCAAAGGCTTCTTCCACACGTTGGTTGTGGTCAGAAACAAACACTGGTTGTGCTGTGCAGCCTGGTTTATGCTTCTCCGTCAGCTCCGCAAGGGACAGACACGCACGGATTGACGGAAGCGTTTTGCTCTTTTACTTCTCCGTCTCCTGGAGAGTGTTGCAAAGCAATTGCCCGGCAGGACCACAGAGGGCGTAGCGCTGTTCTGTGGTATCCTGTCATGTATCGGTCCAAGATCGTTTGTTTATATTGTGTTTTTTGTGTATATAAGAGACTTTTAACACGGACATATTTGTCTCTCGTTCTCCCACCGCTTCATGCGCTCCCCACCTCTAAACCCACGTTTCCTGTCATTTCCGTCCACAAATAAAACGCTCTCTGAGCATCTTTTCACTCCTCCAGTCACAGGAGGATGAAACGTTCATATTTTGAGTTTTTTCGCGCGGTATTCTTCAAGCTTCTCCGTGTCTGCCGCTAGTTAAACTCGGCTCTCTTTGCTATGGCGGCGCTGTAAACAACAGCGGCGTCCTGACCAATCACAAGCTTGCGTAATCCGTTTCGTCCGACAGATGTTTAAAAAAGTGGGCTCGACTTCGTACATACTTGCGTGCCTGCCGGAGCCCTACGCAAGGACGGATAATGGCGTTGCGTGTCTCTGCACTGACGCAGACGGAGAAGCATAAATAAGGCTTAAGTCTTTTTCTTTTTTTTCTCCTAAACACGTTTTAGTCTTAATGAAGGTGATGCTATTGTTCATGGAATTAAAATTCATGTTGAAGTTAAGATTATTTCATCAAGTAGGACCTGTGGTTATCTGGCTCATGTAAAACATGTCATGTCTTGAAAGAATGGGGAATCGAAACAAGGAATCGGAATCGTTCAAAATCAAACGATGCCCAAACCTGTAGAGGGGGATTTCAACATTCATGTGGACATTGAAAATGATAGCCTCAATGTAGCCTTTAGTAATATCTTAGACTAAACTGGTTTTACCCAAAGAATACATAGCTCCACCCACTCCTGCCATCATACATTAGGCCTTGTGCTGACTTATGGCATAGAGTGTGTGGAAATAACAACATTTCCACACCATCCGGTCCTCTCAAACCACTTTTTGATAACCTTTGAGTTTATTAAAACTGAGTTTTCTAGACAAGAATGGAAATTTCACTATAGTTGGTCTCTGTCTGACATAGCTGTTGCATCTTTTAAATCAACTGTTACATCTTTAATGTCCTCCGTATCTCAGAGGAACGCAGCAGAGGGCAATATTTTCATTTCTAGCCCTTCACAAATTGATGATCTAGCTCATAATGTTACTTCTTTACGTGTGGCATTAGATGATGTTGCCCCATTAAAAAAGAAGGTAATTAAGCACAGGAAGTTGGCTCCTTGGTTTAATTCTGATCTGCAAACTTTAAAACAGAACTCTAGAAATTTGGAGAGAACATGGTGCTCTACACACCAAGAGGAGTCCTACTTATCCCGGAAAAATAGTCTTGTGCTTTATAAAAAAGAAGCTTCAACAAGCTAGAACTGCTTATTTTTCATCGCTAATTGAGGAGAATAAGAATAATCCTAAATTTCTTTTCAGTACAGTTGCCAAACTTACACAGAATCATAGCTCTGAACCATCTATTCCCTTAGCCCTTAGACTTTATTAAAAAGACTGTTTTGGTCGGCAACAAGATGGCACCTGTGCTTGGCTTAGCAGCGGTCACCGGCCACTTTTTCAAACTTTTCTCCACTAACCTCCTCTTTTCCACCTTGCTCCTGTCTGCGATCCTCTTCAGTAGTGTCCCTGCTACCATCTCCTATGATCGCCAGACTCTTCTGTCCTTCCGTTTGTTCACGATCGCCCAAGATGCACCGAGGACGTACCATCCTGTTTGTTTACCTGAGTGGCGCACCGGCCCGGAGCCAAACAACGGTCCCGAGCTGCCCGCCTCTGGCTATGTTTGTCCAGTCCCGGGAAAATGTCGGAGGAAAAGAGGTAAACGAGCAGGAATCCAGGTGAGAATAAGACTTCTCTTAAAGCGTGGTTTATCTGGTAAACATCGGCGCGATCTTCTAGCTTCTTGTCCTTTGTTTGGTGACCTGAGCGCCACTTCCGCATTCCCGCCAGGCCGCGTTGGGACGCGTTTCATCCGTCCAAGTTTTTTTAAGGTCGGTTTATCCTCATTCCTCAGTGGTTTCTCCTCCTGTTCCCTCCGTAAGTGGTTTTTATAAACACCGTGGATCTAACCCTGCTAATTTACGTCCACTAACTCCAGCTGTTTCTGTAGTTTCTGATTCCTCCTCCTCACTCAGCATGGCTCTATTAAATACCCGCTCTGTTAACAATAAGTCCTTCCTGCTCAATGATCTAATTCTCTCTTAAAACCTGGATTTTCTGTTTCTGACTGAAGTTTGGCAGCAAACATCTGATTATTCTGCTCTGATTGAACTCTGCCCGAGTGGTTATTCTTTTCTTAGCCAGCCCCGGGGTTCTGGTCGTGGTGGAGGCCTAGCTGTTGTTTTCAGAGACCATTTTCCGTGTAGCTCTACAACCTCTGGTCACTTTGCTTCCTTTCAACTGCAGCTGATTAAAGTCGGGCGTAAGGACCCGTTCTACTGTGCTGTGGTTTATCGTCCACCTGGTCCAAACAGTTCTTTCCTTCAGGAGTTTAGTGACTTTCTATCCTCCACTGTGAAGCTGTCCAGACTGGTGATTGTTGGTGACTTTAACATCCACGTTGATGATCCCTCCGATCTCTTTGCCATGAATTTCTCCAGCCTTATGGACTCCTTCGGCTTTACCCAGCATGTTTCTGGCCCCACACACACCAGGGGTACACTCTAGACCTTGTTTTTGCCCTGAGTCTAAATGCTGACAGTGTTTGTCCTGAGGACATCTAAATTTCAGATCACCACTGCATTTTCTTTAACTTGTCAGTTTCTGCGTCCCCACCTCCTGCTCGCCGTATGGTTAGTTCTCGTTTTCTTAATGAGAGCACAGCTTGCAATTTTTCTGCTGCTTTTGATCCACTCTGTTCTTCTGATACCGACCCAGATTACTCAACTTCTCAGTTTAACGAGCACTGCCTCTCCATTCTGGACATCTGTCCTGTCAGAACCAGATCAGTTCCTGCAGTGAACCCTACTCCCTGGTTTAATGACAGCCTTCGCAGCCTGAAGCGCCAATGCAGAAAAATTGAGCGTTTGTGGAAGAAAACCCATCTCCACGTCCATCTGCTGCACCTAAAGGATCTTCTGACATCCTTTAACTCTGCAGTCAGAGACACTAGGGTTTCCTATTTCTCCAACCTGGTGTCCCAGAGCAAAGGGAAGTCCAAGGTGCTGTTTAACACCATCAGCAGCATCGTCTCTCCTGCCTCTCCTACAGCCTCCATCCACTCTGTTGCAGACTGTGAGAACTTTCTTTGTGGACAAAGTCTATAAGGTTAGATCTAGCATCTCTCCTTCAGTCTTATCGCTGCCTCTCCCGACTCCAACCAGGCCCATCATCCTAGATAGCTTTGCTCCTGTTTCTTTGCCTGAGTTAACCAAACTAGTTAACTCTATGAAGACCTCTGCATGCCCCCTCAACATCTTACCTTCATCTTTGTTTAAAAGTGCTTTTCAGTCCATCGGTCCCAGCGTGCTCTCTATAATTGATGCTTCTCTCGTTTCTGGTCAGGTCCCTGCTTACTTTAAGAACGCTGTAATCCACCCGCTTCTTAAAAAAACGAGTCTTGAACCCTCTCTCCATCGCACCTTCAGACCCATCTCTAAACTTCCGTTCATCTCCAAGATCTTGGAAAAGGTTGTGGCTAAACAACTCACAGCTGCTCTTGATGAACATAACATCTATGATTGCTTCCAGTCCGGTTTTCGTAGAGCTCATTCAACTGAAACAGCTCTTCTTAGGGTCTCTAATGACCTTCTGACTCACAGTGATGCAGGGGACTGTTCTGTTCTGGTCCTGCTGGACCTGACTGTAGCCTTTGACACTGTTGACCATCACTTGCTACTGGAGAGGCTGAGAGACTGGGTAGGCCTATCAGGATCTGCTCTGGAGTGGTTCTCCTCTTATCTTTCTGAGCGCTCGTTTTCTGTGGCCGTCTCCAAGTTTAGGTCCTCCACCACCTCCCTTACCCATGGTGTCCCACAAGGTTCTGTGCTGGGGCCTCTGCTCTTCCTCCTCTATCTGCTTCCTCTTCAGCACATCCTGAGCTCCTTCAAAGGAATCTCCTACCATCTGTATGCAGATGACATCCAACTGTACATCTCCTTGAAGCCCCATGAGATGTCTAAGCTGCAGCTGTTACACACCTGCTTAGACTCTATCAAAACCTGGATGGTGGGAGCTTTCTTCAGCTGAATGAAGATAAGACTGAGATCCTCATCTGTGCCCCAGACAAGCTGGTTCCCAAAGTCAGAGACTCTCTTGGTCAGCTTGCTTCCCACACCAAACCTTCTGTCAGGAATCTTGGCATGACCTTTGACCCAGCTCTCACCCTGGATTCTCATGTCAGTTCTCTTGTTCGCTCTTCCTTCTTCCATCTCAGGAATATTGCTAAGCTGAGTCCCATTCTGTCTCGCTCTGAACTTGAGACAGTTCTCCACACCTTCATCTCCTCACGCTTAGACTACTGTAACTCTCTTTTCACGTGTCTGAGCAGAACCTCCCTGAACCGTCTACAGGTGGTTCAGAATGCCTGTGCTCGGCTTCTGACCAAGTCCTCCAAACACACCCACATCACCCCGCTTCTCCTCCAGCTTCACTGGCTGCCAGTCAACTTCAGGGTTCATTTCAAGATCCTGGTTCTGGTCTATAGGGCCTTACATGGACAAGCACCATCTTACATTGGTGATCTTCTTAGTCCCTACACCCCCAGCAGGTCCCTGAGGTCCATGATGATCATGGTGATCAAAGCCTACTGGTTGTGCAGCACCAGGCTAAAGACCAAAGGTGACAGATCATTTGCTGCTGTGGCCCCCAGACTCTGGACCTCTCTCCCCCTGAGCCTGAGATCAGTGGACTCAGTGGTCTCCTTTAAAAAGCAGCTGAAGACTCACTTGTTCAAGCTGGCTTTTGTATGACCTTCTTCACCTCTCTCTCTTTATTCTGCTCTCCCCACCTATTCCACCTTCCTCAGGATCCACTGATTTCCCTCTTTCCTATTCACTCTCTCTTTCTTAACATTTTTTCTTTTAAATCCCATTTGCCTATTTTTGCTCATTTTAAATATATTTTTAAACATTTTCTAAATGCTTTTTTATATTTTAACTTTTTTTTTGTTTTTGTGAAGCGCCTCGTGATTTCTATCTTGAGAGGCGCTATAGAAATTATATTTTCTATTTTCTTTCTTATGGGATTTTTTACAAGTAAAATTAATTCTATTAGAAAAAAATCATTAGCATCCTCCCTAATGCGATTTCTTCTTACCTCTGATGCTGCTTCACTTACTGAGTAACTATAGAACCTCATCTGTGTTTGAACCATTTTAATCCAGTTGAGCTTTCAGAGTTATCAAGAATATTAGCTTCATCTAAACCTTCCACTTGCATTTTAGATTAAATCTCAACCAAATTATTCAAAGATGCATTTCCTTTGGTTACTGCCCCCATTCTAGATATAATTAATCTATCCTTAGTAAATGGATATGTACCACAGGATTTTAAGGTTGCTGTAATCAAACCTTCCCTTAAGAAGCCTTTTCTGGATCCAGATGACCCAATGAATTATAGACCAATATCTAACCTTCCATTTTTATCCAAAGTCCTGGAGAAAATAGTTGCCATCCAAGTATGTGAGCATTTAAACACTAATGCTCTGTTTGAGGAATTTCAGTCTGGTTTTAGAGAGTATCACAGTACTGAAACTGTCATGTTGTGGGTAGTGTATTTCACCCAGGACATGAAGAATCACACGAGAGGAGAGGTAAGTAAAAATACAAAGTGTTTTATTTACAATGTGAACAGAAGAAAAACTAGAACTAAAGGTGCTGCTTCTATGAACAGGTACAGGGAGGTACCGGAATCTATGAAGATAAAAAACAGGAGATGAGTGAGGCCAGAACCAGAGAACCAGGATAATATGAGTCTGTAACTGAAAGGTCTTACGGTCCAAAGCCAGGACTAGAGCGGGGACGAACTGGGAGAGGTTGGACCGGGTGAGATGGCTCTGAGCGTGGGCAGGCGGGCAGACGTGGAGAGTAGAGGCCAGAGGAACCTTGAGTGACGAGACGTGGAAAACAACTCCAGGCAAGGTAGGTGGTGCAGAACTTAATTCTAGGACAGGATACAAAATCATGAGTTAAGGGTCACAGGAACAAAGACAGATTCAGAGGCTAGATGCTACCCATGTGAGAGTATCAACCGGCACTGGAGTTGAGTCACGCCACTCCTTAAATCCTCTGCACCTCCAATTAGTGGAACTCCCAACAGCTGTGCATCCTGCCACGCCCACCTGCAACACATAAAGCTGACACACCTCACCAGTAGGTGGAGGCAAACCGTGACAGTGCCCCCCCCCCCCCCCCCCCCCCCCCAAGGGACGCCACCCGGCGGCCCACCAGAGGAGGAGGAGGCGGAGGAGGAGGAAGCACGGGAGGCCTCGAAGTCCTCAATCAGGTAGACCTCGTCGATCCAGGATCCAGGAATCCAACGCCGGTGCTCAGGACCATACCCCTCCCAGTCCACCAGGAACTGCCGGCGGCGACCACGTGGACGAACATCCAGGATGCGACATACTCAATAGCCGAAACCCCCATCGGCGAGGCGGACAGGAGGCGGAGCATCAGGAGGGCACAGAGGGCTGGACACCACCGGCTTGAGGAGGGAGACATGGAAGACCATATGTGCCTTTATGGAGGGAGGCAGCTCCAACCGGACAGAGACCGCACCCAGAACTTCAGCCACAGGAAAAGGACCAAAGAAGCGAGGAGAGAACTTCCTGGTTGACCCACGGACCTTGATGTCCCGGGGGGAGAGCCAGACCATCTGACCCGGAATGTAGGTGGGCGCCGGCCGTCTGTGACGGTCAGCAATCCGGCGGTTGCGCTCAGCAGTACGTTGGAGTACAGCACGGGTCTGAGTCCATGTGCGGCGGGCCTGGCGCAAAAACTGAGGGACCGAGGTGGAGGAAGCAGAGTCGGAGGGAAACAGAGGAGGCTGGTATCTAGGGATGGGTACCTTTGACATTTGAATCGATCCGGTACTAATTCCCGGTACCTACGAGTCGATACCGGTACTTAACGGTACCAATTTTCGATACTTTTGAGTGTTTATTATTTTAATTCTCTTTTATAATTAAATATATATTTTTCTCAATATATAACCATATTTGGTAAATATCACAATAAATAACATACAAGTTTGTATTTTAACATCGTCCTTGTAGTTTTATAAGCTGATAATTAAACTGAAGCAAACATCTTTACTGTGAACTAAATTTACTGTGTATCTTCATTCCTTTTGCCGTCCTTTTTCATTTGATTTTTCCTACTGGGAAGTTAGAATTTCCGAGGAGAAAGCGAACGCACCATTAGCTGATAACAACGGTGGCAATGGAAGCTAACATATCAAGCTAACGTTATCTTTAACGGTTTATTTAGCTGCTGGAGCAGATTAAAACGATGATGCCTCAAACTTAGATCGTTGTCACTGGTTTTACCTTCACCCAATCACCCGTCGCATTTAGTAAAGTAAAGCCAAACTTTAGAGCGCGTTCATGTTCTTCTAGTCAGAAATTCGGAGTTCCGAGGAGAAAGCGAACGCACCATTAGCGAAACGGAAGCTAACAAATCAAGGTAACGTTATCTTAAACATTTTATTTACCTACTGGAGCAGATTAAGATGAGGATGTCTCACTTAGATCGTTGTCTGTCGCTAGTTTCATCACCCAGTTACCCATCACATTTAGTGAAGTGGACCCAAGCTTTAGCGTGCGTTCTTTCTACCATGCTTGCTCTGTTTACAACGGGCTCGCAGGGACCGGCGACATAACGCTCTTGCGCATGCGCAACTGTCTTGGCAGTACCGAAACGAGGCACCGTTTGAAATGACGTGAATCGGTGTTCGGTCGGTACTATGGAATTCGGTCGGTACCTTAAAAAGTACCGAATTCGGTACTCATCCCTACTGGTATCCAAGCGAGACTTCAAATGTGGACTGACCTGTGGATGACGAGGTGTGGGAATTGTGTGCATATTCCACCCATGGCAGCTGTGAACTCCATCTGGCAGGATTGGAAGAGCAGGTGCAGCGCAGCATAGTCTCCAGTTCCTGATTCATACGTTCCACCTGCCTGTTAGTCTGTGGGTGAAGGCCGGAAGTGAGACAAACCTTGGCTCCCAGGTGATTGGCGAAGTCCGACCATACGCGAGAGATGAACTGGGGTCCACGGTCTGACAGGATCTCGCTGGGCAGTCCATGAAGGCGGAATAGATGTTTGACGAGCAGGTTGGCTGTCTCGGTGGATGATGGGAGAGACTTGAGAGGGACCAGATGACAGGCCTAAGAATAACGGTCGACAACAGTGAGTATGACAGAAAACCCTTTAGACATGGGGAGACCAGTTACAAAGTCCAGAGCTATATGGGACCATGGACGATGGGGAACAGGCAGAGGCTGGAGGAGACCCTGAGGAGGCTGATTACTGGCTTTACATCTGGCACATACCTGACAGGCACTGATGTATTCCTTCACATCATGGTACATGGAGGGCACCAAAACGTCCTCCTGATGAGGGCAATAGTCCTGCCAAGACCGGGGTGAATAGAAAATCTGGCGGTGTGGGCCCAGTGTATGAGAGCATCACGTTGCTGGTAGGAACATAGACCCTATTAGGGGGAACGGTATCTTGATCGGGTTCCTGCTGCTGGGCCTCCAGAACCTTGTTAGTTATATCCCAGGCTAAGGAACAGACTATGCAGGAAGCAGGTAGGATGGTGGTAGGCTCCACCTATCTGTCAGAGGCATATTGTCGAGAAAGGTCATCAGGCTTGACGTTCTTTGAACCGGGTCTGTAAGAAATGGTAAAGTTAAATTGGGAGAAAAATAATGACCAACAGGATTGGCGGGGATTAAATCTCTTAGCTTCTTTTAAGTAGGACTAGTTTTTATGGTCAGTCCAGATGGTTACTGGATGCTCAGCTCCCTCCAACCAGTGGCGCCATTCCTCCAAAGCTAACTTTACTGCCAACAGTTCACAATCTCCCACATCGTAATTCTGCTCGGCTGGGGAAAGGCGACGAGAGTAGAAGGCGCAGGGATGGAGGCACTGATCGGAGGAGGAGATTTGGGACAGGACTGCCCCAACTCCGGTGTCAGAGGCGTCAACTTCCAAAGTGAATGGAGCTGATGGATCCAGGCGAGTAAGTATGGGTGCATGAGCAAAACTCTCCTTGAGAGTGAGGATTGCTTGGTCAGCATCCTTGGTCCATAAAAACGGTCTTTTGATGGAGGTGAGCTGGGTTAATGATGCTGCAATCCGGCTGTAATCTCTAATAAACCTGCGGTAGAAATGACCAAACCCCAAGAATCTCTGGAGCTGCTTACGTGTGGTAGGACTGGGCCAGGACAGGACGGCAGCGATCTTGTCAGGATCAGTTCTCAATCTTCCATTTTCCAACACAAAGCTGAGGAACTTAACAGAGGGAACGTGAAACTCACATTTTTCGGCTTTAACATAAAGCCGGTTCTCGAGGAGACGCTGGAGCACAGCACGGACATGGTGACGTAGTTCAGGTAGGTTTCTGGAAAATATGAGGATGTCATCCAGGTAGACTGTTACAAATTTGTTAATGTAATCACCCAGCACGGAGTTGACCAGTGATTGAAACACAGCGGGAGCGTTGGTGAGTCCGAACGGCATCACAAGATACTCGAAGTGTCCCAGAGGAGTCTTGAATGCCTTCTTCCATTCGTCTCCTTCACGAATTCTGACCAGGTGGTAGACGTTACGCAGATCTAATTTTGTGAAAACGGAAGCATCATTAACAGGTTTGAATGTGGATGATAGCAGAGGCAGAGGATACTTATTCTTGATGGTGATCTGGTTTAAGCCATGGTAGTCAATGCAGGGGCAGAGCGAACCATCCTTTTTGGAAACGAAGAAAACCCCAGCACCCACGGGAGAAGTGGATGGTTGTATGATACCAGAGGCTAGGGATTCTGAAATGTAATCGGACATACAGGCCTGTTTAGGTTTAAAAAGGCTGTACAGCTTACTGGTAGGTAGTATAGCATCCGGGACAAGGTCAATTCCACAGTCATACGGGCGATGAGGAGGTAGAGAGGATGCTCTGTCCTTACTGAACACTTGTTGAAGGTTATGATACTCAGCGGGAACTCCAGTAAGATCGGGTGGTTCCTGAGGAGGGTTATTGGTGGTCTGGGCTGGAAGCGGAGCTGAAAGGAGACAGTGAGACAGACAGTAGGGACTCCAGACAGACACCAACCCGGTTTTCCAGTCAATTTGAGGGTTGTGTAAAACTAACCACTCATGGCCCAACACAACTGGTGACTGGGGAGAAGGAAAAACGTAGAAACTCAAAGTCTCATGATGGTTACCAGAGATTTGCAGGTTAATGGGGACAGTGCGATGTGTTATGGTAGTGAGTGAACAGCCATCCAATGAGGAAGCGCGGATGGGGGTAGACAGAGGAATGGTAGGAATGTTAAGCTGTTGTACTACCGTTTGATCCAGGATGCTCCTCTCGCACCCAGAGTCCACTAGCGCCTGAGTAGATACAGTCTGTTGGTTGAAGGAGACAGAACAGGTTAAACTGCACCGGGAATTCAGGGCACCAGGAACTCCACCCAACAGTAATCCCGGTCCTACTGATGGGCCCTGGCTTTTGGCCGAACCGGACAATTTTGCAGAATGTGGCCCGGCTGACCACAGTAAAGGCAGAGGCCTGGGGAACGACATCTAGCTCTCTCCTCAGGGGTTAAATGCGCTCGTCCTTTCTGCATAGGTTCCTCATGGTGAGCGAGAGAGGAGTGTTGTTGGTGGGTGTGGTAAGATGGTTGCTGTGGAGCATCAACAGGGAATGGTCTGAAGGTATGTGATTTGTGTCTCTCCTTAAGGCGTTTCTCAATCTTAGCAGCCAGCTGGACCAGGGACTCTAGGTTCTCTGGTTCTTGGCAAAAAGCTAATTGATCCTTAATTCTTTCGTTAAGTGCCTGAGAAAAAGCAGCCCTAAAGGAAGGCTCATCTAGTGTAGAAATGGAGGCTAGAGTACGAAACTCGATGGCGAATTCTAAAACCGATTGTTGACCTTGCTGGAGACTCCATAATTGTTTAGCTATTTCGGCTGGGGATTCGGACTGATCAATGATTTGTTGAAATTTGCCTAGGAATGTTGAGAGCGGTCCCTGTAGAAAAGTAGGTTGCCGGCTCCTAGCCTCGGCAAATTGTAGGGCTCTACCACGTAACAGACCGATAATGTAAGAAATCTTAACCGCATCATTTACAAAAGTATCAGGTGATCTATTGAAAGCCAATTCAATGAGTAACAAAAAACAGCGGCATTTACCTGGTTCACCGGAGAATGTTTCTGGCTGAGGAGATTGCACAACCCGGAAACTGACCTTGTGTTGCTGAACCGGAAGCGAAGCCGAAGACGGAGCAACGGAAGTAGCGGCAGGAGTCGGTGTAAGTTTCTCGTTTACCTGTCGTATGGCAGGGTCAAGCTGGTATAATCGCTGAACGGATGGAACCTTCATGCTGGGATAAGGTGTTTGCTAGAACTGCGGGGAGTGATTCTTCAGTGAGGGTGTTTGTTTGGCCGGTTGATTCTGTCATGTTGTGGGTAGTGTATTTCACCCAGGACATGAAGAATCACACGAGAGGAGAGGTAAGTAAAAATACGAAGTGTTTTATTTACAATGTGAACAGAAGAAAAACTAGAACTAAAGTTGCTGCTTCTATGAACAGGTACAGGGAGGTACCGGAATCTATGAAGATAAAAAACAGGGGATGAGCGAGGCCAGAACCAGAGAACCAGGATAATATGAGTCTGTAACTGAAAGGTCTTACGGTCCAAAGCCAGGACTAGAGCGGGGACGAACTGGGAGAGGTTGGACTGGGTGAGATGGCTCTGAGCGTGGGCAGGCGGGCAGACGTGGAGAGTAGAGGCCAGAGGATCCTTGAGTGACGAGACGTGGAAAACAACTCCAGGCAAGGTAGGTGGTGCAGAACTGGATACTAGGACAGGATACAAAATCATGAGTTAAGGGTCACAGGAACAAAGACAGATTCAGAGGCTAGATGCTACCCATGTGAGAGTATCAACCGGCACTGGAGTTAAGTCACGCCACTCCTTAAATCCTCGGCACCTCCAATTAGTGGAATTCCCAACAGCTGTGCATACTGCCGCGCGCTGACGTCGTTAGGTCCGTTTTAGGGGGGCTTCAGCCCCCCTAAAATAATCACAAGCCCCCCTATCATTTTGGTTTATTTTATTTTTTCAGTTAACTTTTTTTTATTTGTTCACATCTACATGCTCAACACAATCACGACACGTGTAGTTGGTACATGAGTTTTTTTTAGTCTGAAACAGAAATAATAATTAATGAATATAGAACTACACCGTCGCACACAGGAAGTATCAAGAAAGGACTTCCTCCCCTTAAGCCCGGCAGCTTTGTTGACAAGTCAGGGGCAGGGGTTATACAGCAAAACCTTTATATCGATGAGCAAACCCTGCTCATCGCTCTTGTAAGTCACTCAACATCACATTAGGGTAAGACAGCAACAGCAGCACACCGTTAATATTTCAAGGTTATAGTTCAGACGAGAGAGGAAAATGTTACCGCACCGACATGCTAATGCTAACTCCGCTAGCATGTTTACATGCCGTAAACCATAATGAAAAGCCGCGCCATAGTTAAATGGTCGGAAAACTCCCCTGAAGTGACGTGATTAACGAGCCAGCCAGTTCATTGAGTGACTTAGTGCCACCAACTTGAGAGTACAGTAATGAGTCTGCACAAACAGAACCTGCTCTGCGCTTGTGTGCAGGAGCTGCAGCTCTCTCTGTGGGCTCAACTCTGTCTCTGCGATGCAAATCTCTCCCTGCTCTCCTCAACAAGTAGCCTCTCCGTCAGCCAATCAGACAGCTCTCCATTATGCAATCAAAGCATGTCCAGGAAATACTGCTTTACAGAAAAACACCCATTTAACAGCTTATTGAACTGCGTTCTGCTGCTGGTTAGCTACCAGTCACCATCCACTGCCTGCAAAATACTTTGTTGTAATTCATGTGTCATGATTAGGGTGACCATATTTGACTTCCAGAAAAGACACATTGCCCATTCCTAAAACTGTTAAATTGCACTATTTTCAGTTAAAGAGGACTTTTAATTTCAACATATAAAGTGTTTCTTCTCTGTTTGGTTAGACATAAATGAGCCCTTGATGTGTAAAAGGAAGTGAACAGTGGAAATGTCCCAGGAAAAGAGGAGGGTTAATCAACCTAATTAAATATAATTATATAAAATCCTCTTTATCTGAAAAAAGTGCAATTTTCCTGGCAGTATTTCCTGGACATGCTTTGATTGCATAATGGAGAGCTGTCTGATTGGCTGACGGAGAGGCTACATTGCTTTGTAAATTGCAAATTGAGCAACAACAGGGAGATCTGTGCAGGCAGAGACGGAGTTGAGCATGCAGAGAGAGGGCCGCATATGACTGCAGAGCAGGTTGTGCTCCTGCTGATTGATCACTGCACGCTCCAGTTGGTGGCACAAAAATCACTCCACACTACAAATCTGAATCAGAATCTGGCTGAATATCTATATTATTGACCGTTTTTCTATATTATATATTTTTTCTATAATATATATATTATATTATAGGTACATATATGTATCTATAATATAGTAAACAGCCAGTTTTATATATGTCACATATATTCAAAAGCTACATCAAAACATATATTAAAACCTATATGTTTATATGAATTATTTCCATGTGGGTTGTCAGTTGTTTAATATTTCCTATGTTTACCTATGGTAAAGAAAGGAGATGTCGTACTCTTCTAACTTTAACATAAATTTTGGCAGCTTAATGTGACGTTATGGACAATGCCATCATCATGAGCAACCAAACATAGGCTATATTAGGCTAACAGTTGTCCATATTCTGTCCCATTTATCCACCAATGGCTGTTTCAGTTATTGTGAGTGAAAACTGAATGGCTTAGTAGCATTTGTTTTGGCATTAGAAATTGAAAATGTTTTTCAATGTGTTGGCTAGATGGATATACGAAGATTTCTTAAGAGAGTGAGTGAGGAACAGGAGAGAGACCAGGTGGTTGATGCTGAGGAGATCTGCATGGTCAAGGTCAGTGATCTACAGAGAAAACAGGGGCGAGTGCACCGTTATGAGCATTTACCTGAGCACAAAGTTCCCAAGCAAAATTGAACAGTTTTCTATTTAGGAGTGAACAGGTAAGAGACCGTGAGAAAAAACAACTATAATTATCATGTGACCTGCAACCCTATGTCAAGTTGTATCTGTATAGTTGACTTTCTGTATTATAAGTTCTACTACTTGCTGGATATTTTCATATATACTGTTATTTTGTCTTGTAATAGTTAATTACATACTCCTTTATTCCATATCATAGCAGTGTTATTCATATATTAAAACTGTCAACTGCACACTCATTTGGCAGAATAAAAGTTTGACAGTTATTCATTTGTTCTTTATTGTCACTTTTCAGTAACATTTATAATTAAACAAATTAAATAAAAGACTACAAAATTTCCCCCTGTTAAGTGCAGTAGACTGAAATGAATAGCTTTATTTGGAAATATAACATATCAAATTTTTAATGGACTTACATAAAATCTTTCTTCAACATAGACCCCACTAATTAACTGATTAAGTGTTATTTTTTATAAGAAGAAGAGAGAAAATGCACAAAAGTAGGAAAGGAAAGGAAAGTGATAAAATAATAGGTTTTGTTAGATTTTCTTCAGATAATGAATTAATTGACAAAGTTTTTGAAGGGTGTGACAAAAAACGTTCGAGGTCAAGCTCCTGGGGCTAAGCCCCCCCTATATCTCAATCCTAGTGACGTCCATGCTGCCGCGCCCACCTGCAACACATAAACCTGACACACCTCACCAGTAGGTGGAGGCAAACCGTGACAGAAACTGCTTTAGTGAGAGTTACAAATGATATTCTCATGGCCTCAGATAAGAATCTTGTGTCCTTTCTAGTCTTGTTAGATCTCAGTGCTACTTTTGACACAGTTGATCACAATGTTCTTGTAGAAAGGCTTGAACATGTTGTAGGGATCAAAGGAACAGCGCTAGTCTGGTTTAAATCCTACCTGTCTGATAGATTTCATTTTGTAAATGTACATGACAAATCTTCTTCATACTCCAGGGTTACTTGTGGAGTACCACAGAGATCAGTGCTTGGACCAATTCTTTTTACTATATATATGCTCCCAATTGGTAAAATCATTAGACAGCATGGGATAAACTTTCACTGTTATGCTGACGATACTCAGTTATATTTATCCATTAACCCTGATGAACCTAATCGGTTGGGTAGATTACAGGCTTGTCTTGAGGACATAAAAAATTGGATGACTCTAAACTTTTTGCTTTTAAATCAAGACAAGACGGAAGTTCTCATCTTTGGACCAGAAATCCAGAAAAGGAAATTCCTTAGTCAATCACCTGACCTCAATGGCATTACATTAATCTCAGAGAACAAAGTAAGGAACCTTGGTGTTGTCTTTGATCAGTACATGTCATTCAAATCCCAGGTTAAACAGGTTTGTAGGATTTCCTTTTTCCACCTTCGGAATATTGCTAAGATTAGAAGCATCCTTTCCAGGAGTGATGCTGAAAAACTAGTTCATGCATTTATTACATCAAGACTGGATTACTGTAATTCATTACTCTCAGGAAGTCCACAGAATGTAGTTAAAAGTCTTCAGCTTGTCCAAAATGCTGCAGCTAGAGTTCTGATGAGAATTAAAAAGAGAGATCATATCTCTCCTGTCTTAGCTTCCCTACCTTGGCTACCTGTTAAATTCAGAATAGATTTTAAGATCCTTCTTCTCACATATAAAGCTCTTAATAATCAAGCTCCATCATACATCAGTGATCTGATTGTTCCTTACCTTCCTAACCGAGCACTTCGCTCTCAGACTGCAGGTTTACTGGTGGTTCCCAGAATATCTAAAATTAGATCAGAGGCAGATCTTTTAGTTATCAGGCTCCTCTCCTGTGGAACCATCTCCCAGCCTTAGTCCGTGAGGCAGACACCTTGTCTACTTTTAAGACTAGGCTTAAAACATTTTTATTTGATAGGGCCTATGGTTAAAATCTGATGTTAGCCTAGATCTGGACAAGTGGGGGAGTAGAGGGAGGTGGAGTGTACAGTCGGTAAAGATGGCTCTCCCTTGCCCTGGCTCCAACATGCCTCCATCAGTTATCTCTGTAGTTATGCTGCTATAGGTTTAGACTGCTGGAGGATACACTGACTACTTTTCACACTCTACTACTTTATTCTACAATCTGCTCTTCAACTGTATTATTTTCTGCAATTTCAGCTGTTAACTTTATTGTTTTCTCTAAGTGTTTTTCTCCCCAGAAGAAGCTACAATGATGTTCTGCTGAGCTGTGGTGGCCTCATGGAGGGGGCCATCGTCTAGCACACTGCTGCTAACCACTTAAACATTCTCTCTCTCCTGATAATAACTTTTTGCTTTACTTAACGTTGGATGTGCTACTGCTAGCTTACATATTTAATTATAGATCCACTAGGATCAATACAATGAAGTTTATCTCTCGTCAAATAGAATTTAATTTAATTGAAATTTCTGCAGCTGTAAGTTCAGTTCTTGAACCCATCAGAGGACGAGGGTCGGCCGCCCCAGCCTCAATAAGCATTCTGTTCTGAATTGCTCCGAATAGACGCACCTGTTTCCAGCTGACGCAAAAACTCCTTCAGAGTTATTGATTTTTAGATGCAAATAGTTTCATCAGTCGTGTGACCCACGGAGACATCTCAGGACCGATTTGAGATGCACCGAGGTCTCCCTACCAACCTCGTACCCGGAGGAAACGATCTCCACCTGACATCTCGGATCCATGGAGGGTCTCCTGAACTGGGTGAGGTAGACATTGTCCGACAGATGGCGTCTGTATGCTGTCCTCTAAGAAACATCAGTTAGCTGCAAACCGTTTTTCACCCAGAACGCTTTCTCTCTCTGAAAGAAACCTTCTGAGATTCATTCACGCATCCAAACCTCGCATTTAATTTTAGCTTTTCATTCAGACACAGGTAAATCTTTTAATTACAAGTTTTAATATCAAGCTGTTCAAATTGTCAGTTACAAATTGTCATTTCAAATTGTCATTTTTAAAAGTGTTAGTAATAAATTCTTAACTTTTTAAAACTGACTGTTCGTTGAAATGAAACACAGAATGGTGTACATTTTGGTTATTGAACAAGCAAAGATTCCTAACTTCTGATTCAACAAATAACTTCTGATATTAAATTTAATCATCTTAAATTAAACATTAATCTTTGGATTAAAATATAGACCAAGACAGTTAGTGTATGAACTTTTATCGATTGCATTAACATCCTAGATATTTGTGCATAATATAAGTTTATATGCTAATGTCCGATCTTTTCTCAGGATCTAACCAAACTGAAGCAAACAGTGTTAAATCCTAGTATGTAGTAACCATGCTACAAGGGACACAAGGTCATCAAGAACAAACTGCAACCTTGTAAGACAAAAGTAAAATATTTAGGTCATGAGCTCAGTAGTGAAGGCAGAACAGTTTTCGAGGAGAGAAAAACTGCAATCTTACAAGCTCCTAAACCTCAAACAAAGGTACAAATGATGTCTTTCTTAGGACTGACTAACTACTGCAGAAACTGGATCCCAAACTATGCAGAAATAACAGGTCCTCTGCAGAAACTAATGTATGAAGTAAACATTAAAATGAATGACAAACTGAAATGGCACCCAGAAGCTGAGACTGCCTTCTGTAATCTGAAGCAGGCACTGGTTTCTTCATCAACCCTTGCCCTGCCGGATTATCAGAAACCATTTATTCAAATGGTGGCCTGCAAAGGTCATTTCATGACTTCCGTGTTATCACAACAACACTGAGAAAAACTGAGGCCTGTAGCTTATTACTCATCCAAACTAGACAGTGTGGCATCTGCTCTTCCTCCATGTGTAAGAGCAGTAATAGTGGCCTCGATAGCAGTTGAATGTAATGCATAGGGATGAGCCGGATACTTGTTTCGGACAAGTATCCGGTACGGATAAAGCATTTTTGACGAGTACGAGCATGAAACAAGTAAAACTCGTAAATATCTGTCATCGTGCTGAAGGTAAATCCTCATTGGGTAACTGACTGTCTTCACGCTCTGTGATTGGCCTGTCAAATAGAGCGCCCGCCCCTCCCTACACACAAAACTCTGTACCGGGAGCTCAGTCTGCGTCCGGTCCATCCACACAAACACACAGACAGTAACGGATCTCTCTGTGCTTGCTTCACTGCTGCTCACGTTTCTTCAGCACTCCCTAGGTTTTCTTCAGTTTGCTTCTTTTTAAAGTTACTTTAAAGTTATTTTTTTTTGTAACGTACGTGGTGCATTTGACAAGACAGAGCTGAAAACAGCTCGTGCTGCGTCAGTCACTATCTCCGCTCCGGTCAGGTTTTTTTTTCCTCTCTCTCCTCTTCCTCAGAATCCACTCTCTCTTTCTTTACACTTTTTAATCACAATTGTCTTATTTTTTGCTCATTTTAAATATATTTTAATCATTTTCTAAATTCTTTTTTCTATTTTACATGTTTTGTTTTTGTGAAGCGCCTCGTGATTTTTATCTTGAGGCGCTATAGAAAAGATCTTTTCTCTCTCTCTCTCTCTCTCTCTCTCTCTCTCTCTCTCTCTCTCTCTCTCTCTCTCTCTCTCTCTTAATTCATGCACTTAAATATGAATGTTCTGATTTTATTGAAAACTTGTTCTGTAATAGTTCCTTTACTATTGTGATAAAAAATATTTAATCTCAATTCTGAGGCTGCTCTGTAAATAGTTTTCAAATAAACAATACACATATCAACTTCTGATCAATCCATATCAATTTCAGACTTAAAATAATTTATTGATGTAAACCACACCCACTTCCGGTTAAACTACACCCACTTCAGGGTTAGGCCACGCCCACTCCGAGTACAGATACGTCGTCGTCGTCTTCGTCTTCCTCCGCTTATCCGGGTCCGGGTCGCGGGGGCAGCATCCCAATTAGGGAGCTCCAGGCCGTCCTCTCCCCGGCCTTGTCCACCAGCTCCTCCGGCAGGACCCCAAGGCGTTCCCGGACCAGATTGGAGATGTAACCTCTCCAACGTGTCCTGGGTCGACCCGGGGGCCTTCTGCCGGCAGGACATGCCCGAAACACCTCCCCAGGGAGGCGTCCAGGAGGCATCCTGACCAGATGCCCAAACCACCTCAACTGGCTCCTTTCGATCCGGAGGAGCAGCGGTTCTACTCCGAGTCCCTCCCGAATGTCCGAGCTCCTCACCCTATCTCTAAGGCTGAGCCCGGCCACCCTACGGAGGAAACTCATTTCGGCCGCTTGTATCCGCGATCTCGTTCTTTCGGTCATTACCCAAAGCTCATGACCATAGGTGAGGATTGGGACGTAGATCGACCGGTAAATCGAGAGCCTGGCTTTCTGGCTCAGCTCCCGCTTCCCCACGACAGATCGGCTCAGCGTCCGCATCACTGCAGATGCCGAACCAATCCGCCTGTCGATCTCCCGATCCCTCCTACCCTCACTCGTGAACAAGACCCCGAGATACTTAAACTCCTCCACTTGAGGTAGGACCTCTCCCCCGACCCGGAGGTGGCAAGCCACCCTTTTCCGGTCGAGAACCATGGTCTCAGATTTGGAGGTGCTGATCCTCATCCCAGCCGCTTCACATTCGGCCGCGAACCTACCCAGCAAGAGCTGAAGGTCAGAGCTGGATGAAGCTAGGAGGACCACATCATCCGCAAAAAGCAGAGACGAGATTCTCCTGCCACCAAACTCGACACACTCCACACCACTGCTGCGCCTAGAAATTCTGTCCATAAAAGTGATGAACAGAACCGGTGACAAAGGGCAGCCCTGGCGGAGTCCAACCCTCACTGGGAACAGGTCCGACTTACTACCGGCTATGCGGACCAAACTCACGCTCCTCTGGTAAAGGGACTGAATGGCCCTTAACAGAAAGCCACCCACCCCATACTCCTGGAGCGTCCCCCACAGGGTGCCCCTGGGGACACGGTCATAAGCCTTCTCCAAATCCACAAAGCACATGTGGATTGGTTGGGCAAACTCCCATGCCCCCTCCATCACCCTTGCAAGGGTATAGAGCTGGTCCACAGTTCCACGGCCAGGACGAAAACCACATTGCTCCTCCTCTATCTGAGATTCAACTATCGATCGGACCCTCCTCTCCAGTACCTTGGAGTAGACCTTTCCAGGGAGGCTGAGGAGTGTGATCCCCCTATAGTTGGAACACACCCTCAGGTCACCCTTCTTAAAGATGGGGACCACCACCCCGGTCTGCCACTCCCTAGGAACTGCCCCCGATGACCACGCAATGTTGTAGAGACGTGTCAACCATGACAGCCCTACAACATCCATAGCCTTGAGATACCCAGGACGAACCTCATCCGCCCCCGGGGCTCCGCCGCTGTGTAGTTGTTTGACTACCTCAGCAACTTCTGCCCCCGAGATCGGACAGTCCATCCCCAGGCCTCCCAGCTCTGGTTCCTCCTCGGAATGCGCATTGGTGGGATTGAGGAGCTCCTCAAAGTATTCCTTCCACCGTCCGACTATAGCCTCAGTTGACGTCAGCAGCTCCCCATCCCCACTGTAAACAGTGTGAGCGAGTTGCTGCCTTCCTCTCCTGAGGCGCCGGACAGTTTGCCAGAACCTCTTTGGAGCCGATCGATAGTCTTTCTCCATGGCCTCACCAAACTCCTCCCACGCCCGAGATTTTGCCTCGGCAACTGCCACTGCTGCACCCCGCTTGGCTATCCGGTACCTGTCTGCTGCCTCCGGGGACCCACAGACCAGCCACGCCCTGTAGGCCTCCTTCTTCAGCCTGACGGCTCCCCGAACCTCTGGTGTCCACCAGCGGGTACGGGGGTTGCCACCACGACTGGCACCGGCCACCTTACGACCACAGCTAGCAACAGCCGCCTCGACAATCGCAGAGTGGAACAAGGCCCACTCGGACTCAATGTCCCCCACTGCTCTCGGGACGTGGTCAAAGCTCTGCCGGAGGTGGGAGTTGAAGACCGTCTTGACAGGTTCTTCTGCCAGGCGTTCCCAGCAGACCCTCACTATGCGTTTGGGTCTGCCAGGTCTACGCGGCATGTTCCCTTGCCATCTGATCCAACTCACCACCAGGTGGTGATCAGTTGACAGCTCCGCCCCTCTCTTCACTCGGGTGTCCAAAACATACGGCCGCAGGTCAGATGATACGACTACAAAATCTATCATCGACCTGTGACCTAGGCTGCCCTGGTACCAAGTGTACCGGTGGGCATCCTTATGTTCGAACATGGTGTTCGTTATGGCCAAACTGCGGCTTGCACAGAAGTCCAATAACAAAACACCGCTCGAGTTCAGATTAGGTGGGCCGTTCCTCCCAATCACACCCCTCCAGGTCAAGCTGTCATTGCCCACGTGAGCATTGAAGTCCCCCAGCAGGACAATGGAGTCCCCTGATGGAGCACTATCTAGCACTCGTCCCAGGGATTCCAAAAAGGGTGGGTACTCTGAACTGATATTTGGCCCATAAGCACAAACAACAGTCAGGACCCGTTCCCCGACCCGAAGGCGCAAGGAAGCTACCCTCTTGTCCCCCGGGGTAAACCCCAACACACAGGCAGAGAGTCTCGGGGCTAACAAAAAGCCAACCCCAGCCCTCCGCCTCTCACCCGGAGCAACTCCAGCAAAGTAGAGTGTCCAACCCCTCTCCAGGTCTCGGGTTCCAGAGCCAATGCAATGTGTCGAGGTGAGTCCGACTATATCTAGCCGGTACCGCTCAACCTCTGCCACAAGCTCCGGCTCCTTCCCCGCCAGCGAGGTGACGTTCCATGTCCCAAAAACTAGTTTTCTTGTCCGGGGATTGGACCGCCAAGGCTCCCGCCTTGGTCTGCCACCCGATTCGCATTGCACCGGACCCTTCATGTTCCTCCTGCGGGTGGTGGGTCCACAGTTGGACGAGCCCATGTATCCGGTTCGGGCTGGGCCCGGCCGGGCCCCATGGGCGAAAGCCCGGCCACCAGGCGCTCGCTCACGGGCCCCAACCCCAGGCCTGGCTCCAGGGTGGGACCCCGGTAACCCTCCGGGCCGGGTACTCCGACTCTTCGTTTTAACCGCCATGAAAGATCCTTCGAACCGTTCTTTGTCTCACCCTTCACCTAAGACCAATTTGTCATGGGAGACCCTACCAGGGGCACTAAGTGCCCCAGACAACATAGCTCCTAGGATCATTAGGGCACTCAAACTCCTCCACCACGATAAGGTGACGGTTCAAGGAGGAGGAGTACAGATACGGATACAGATAATTTAGATGGTTGAACAGATACAGATAGTGGTGTACTCGCTCATCCCTAGTAATGCAGGTATTGTACTGTTTCATCCACTGACTCTGAAAGTGCCTCACACTGCGTCTGCACTTCTGCTCCAGTCCAACATGACATTTCTCTCACCTGCACGCCATTTATCCTGCATGGCAACGCTGCTCTCACAACCCCATTTAACTATAGAGCGGTGCACGACTCTAAACCCAGCCACACTAATGCCTACATCAGATGATGGCCTATCACGATTGCCAACAAGAAACGGAACAGCTGGCAAAACCTAGAACTGACTTAAAAGATCAAACACTAAATGAAGGAGAAATACTGTTTGTAGATGGTTCATCCAGAAAAGACCAATTTGGAAAAAGTTTCAGCAACAAAAATCCTTAAAGCAGGAAAATTACCTAACACCTTTTAAGCACAAGCAGCTGAAATTGTGGCTTTAACTGAAGCATGTCAATTAATGAAAGACAAAAAGGTGACCATATACACAGAGTCAATATGCATTCTCTACGGTGCATGTGTTTGCTCAGTACTGGAAGAATAGAGGTATGGTGACGTCAACAGGCAAACCAGTGACTCCCGCTCAACTTTTAACAGATCTATTGCAAGCTGTGCTGCTTCCAAAACGTGTAGCAATTTGCAAGTGTGCTGCACACACAGCAGGAAACGACCCGGTTTCACTAGGAAACGCCTTTGCAGACAAAACTGCAAAAGAAGCAGCTGCTTCTACTTCAAACATTCTGCATTTAGATGCAGACACAGATGTGACAGGAGAAATCCTGACAGACATGCAGAACCAAAGTCCTGAATCAGAAAAACAACTTTGGATTAAAAAAGGTGCAACAAATACAGACAGCTTCTACAAATGACTAGAAGGGAAACCCATCGTACCAAAAAATCTCTATAAGTGGGCAGCAGTATTGAGTCATGGTGTCACACATGTCTCAAAAGGGGGGACGGTAGAACAGGTAGAAAAGCAATAAACAACATATAGCTTTAATAACAATTCAACATTTTTTTGTAGAGCATGTTTAATATGCACAAAACATAATCCACAAGGAAACTTGAGACCTAAACGACGCAAATTTCCAACACCTGAATATCCATTTCATACTATTCATATGGATTTGATCTAACTTAACCAAAGTGAGGGTTATAATTGTTTCCTTGTAATAGTTGATGCTTTTACTAAAAGGGTAGAGCTCTTTCCAACAAAACATCCTGATGTTATTACAGTTGCCAAAGCAATATGCAAAGACATGATACCACGCTATGGCATTCCTGAAAAAAATATACAGTGACAATGGAACACATTTTGTAAATCAAGTAATCACAAAAATAGGTGCATGCTTCCAAATAAATCTTTAAAAAAAACATTGATCATACCACCCAGCGAGTGCCGGCCTTGTAGAAAGGACGAACGAGAAATCTAGTCTCTGCTGGGCTTTATCGAGTGCATCAAAGTCAGGTTGAATATCTGAGGTGGAGATGTGAAGCACAGCTGACAAATGATCATCAGTGAGAGAGGATCTATACCTGGATTTTGTAAACTTCATCATTGAAAATGTTTGTCCACAAATGTAGGTAGAGCCGAAGAGAACCAACATCTTCTGAGCATGTCTCCTCAGGTTTGGAAAGTTCTCCTCCTTAAGAGAAGAGTAGAAATCCAGCAGAGATCCTGACTTAAAGTGCTCTGCCAGTACTGCATCAGACTGCAGGTCAATGAGTTCCAGCTGCACATCACTGGGTGCATTATCCACACTGCAGGTAAAGGGAGAGGAAATCATGTGCATTTCATCCTCGATTGTTCTGAGATCTTCAAAATGCCTTGAAAACTCACCATGTAATGCTCCTAACATGGACGAGTACTGCTGAGGTGATCAGCTGATGGTGTGACTTCGTTCAGGGTTTGCATGTGAGTGAGAGTGTTGCTCTCCAGTTGACTTGAAGGAAACTGCAGCTTTCTCACGAAGGCCTTCACGAGGCTGTGCATTTCATGAACAAAAAGGCCCTTGCCTTGCAGTTTGGTGTTCAGTTCATTCATCAGTGCAGTCACATCAACAGCAAATGCAAAATCTGCCATCCAGTCCTCATCTGAGAGCTCTGGAATGTCTTTGCCTTTCCTCTCGCAAAACTCTCGAATCTCTGCTTTCAAGTCCCAAACCCTCTTCAGCACTTTCCCCAGGCTGAGCCATCTGACAGCTGTGTGGAGTCCTCCAAAAGAGCCACAAACTGTCTGTGATTCATCGCCCGTGCCCTGATGAAGTTTATTATTTTAGTAACACCATCAGCAACATGGTTGATTTTTAGCACTGACTTGCACAACACATGTTGGTGTATAATAAAAAGCAAAAACACCAATTTTTGATCTGCATCGATTTCTGTCACTTTATCTTGCATGCGTTTCAAAAGTCCGACATTTTTCCCTGTAAGATTTGGACAACCGTCTGTTGTGACACCTGACAGTCTCTCCCATTTCAATCCCAGAGTGTCCATGCACGCATTTACCTCTGTAAAAACATCACTCCCTGTCGTTGTCCCTCTCATCGACCGCATTGCTGCCAGCTCCTCTGTGAGCTTCAAGTCCGTTATACCCCGGACAAATACGAGCAGCTGGGCTGCTGGGCTCTCGTCTAAGGCCAATAGTCAAAACTTGCCACTTCATGTTGCAGCTGAAGCTCCAGGTTCCCCGCAATGTCCTCGATCCTCCTGGACAGCGGGATTTGCTCAAATGCGCCTTTTTTTCAGGGCATATTAGTGCGGCGGAGTCCTCCATGCACTCTTTGACAAACTCTCCCTCCGAAAACGGCTTGCTGTTTTTAGCTATTTTGTGGGATATCACAAAGCTGGTCCTGGTTGCTGCATCCCTGGATGTGTGAAGCTTAGTAAAAAAGTCTTGCTGCTTTTGCAACTTTGCTAGCAAAGCTTCGGATGTCCACGCTCTCTCAGCATCAGACAAGTTCTTGTATTTTTCCGAGTGTTTCTTGTTGTAATGCCGACTCAAATTGTAGTCCTTAAACACGGCAATCTCCTCCCCGCAAACCAAACACACGGCTTTACCTCCGACTTCAGTTAAAAAAATACTTAGCAGTCCAATTTTGGTTGAAAATCCTGCATCCGGCATCTTTCTTTTTTTTTTTTTTTTTGCATGAGCGGACATTTCTGGAGGCTACAATCACCATGTCAACCGCGGGCACTTGTTGCTATACGTATTGCGTCATTGTGCACGTAAAAAACAACTTCAAAATAAAAGCAATGCAGCCTTAGTCCATGCATGAGGTAAAATGAGAAAATACATTTATTTTGTAATTTCCAATTAACCTTACGCGGGCCGGTCAAATTCAACCAAAGGACCGTATGTGGCCCGCGGGCCGTAAAATGCCCAGGTTTGCCCTAGAACCTCCAACAAAACGCTGGTCAGCCACCCGCAACCCTCCATGCCATGCTTTCACTCTTTGTGTATGGCGTCCACATGCTGTTGACCCCTGCACATGCTTTGGTCTGTGCCCAAATCTTACAGCAACAACAACAACTACTGCAAGTGTGTCATCCACACCCCCTAAGCCTGGAAACAGGATGGGTGTTTTGACTCGTGGGCCTAGAACTAATTCCATCACAAAAGTATCATTAGTAAATGGCAACCCCACAACAGATGAGTGGTTCCAGGTTCCAGGTGACCACTGGGATTTCTGGTTTTAATAATAACTGGTTGCTAATGGTAGAGCAAGCTGCTAAAGCTGCTAAACAAAGTTGTGTTGTCTGTATGGGGCCTAGGCCTCTGTTACAAATAGCTCCAGCAAATTTTGATTCAACTTGTATGCTCACAGTGATGACTAGCACAAATCCTACTGGAAATGGTCCTTTTTGGGATGATATTTTTCCTGTGACCGGGCCAGACAGAAGGAAGCCCTATTTCTCCTTCAAAGTAGCAAAATTTCAATTCACTTGTGTAAATGTTACTGGTAAAGGCCCAAAATGGGGCAGACTCAAGACGTCATGGTGTTCTGAGATTGTTAAAGTTCCTGCACCATTTAAACCTGTACCACGTGCTGACGTGTGGTGGTGTGGAGACAACAAACTGTTTGACAAATTACCTATGAATGTCACTGGAACCTGTGCTTTGGTATCATAGCTGTTACCTGTGTCTGTGTATCCCACCTCAGCTCAAGAATTAGTTAAGAGACTTTCTAGTGTGATCCCTGGACAATGGAAGCATCGAACCCAACGTGATGTAACCTGGCAAGGACAGACTGACCCAACCTACATCGATGCTATTGGTGTTCCACGAGGGGTCCCTGATGTGTATAAATTAGTTCATCAAGTAGCTGCAGGATTTGAATCTACTTTGGTGTACAATTAATAAAAATGTTGATCGAATTAATTATATTCATTTTAATGTGCAGAGACTTAGCAACTGGACGCAGAGTGGATTTGAGGCTGTGCATGGACAGCTGGCAGCAACTTCTCTCATGGCCTTTCAGAACCGAATTGCTCTCGACATGATCCTGGCTGACAAAGGAGGGGTCTGTGTTATCTTCGGCGAAGATTGTTGTGCTTTTATACCGAACAACACTGCGGCAGATGGCAGTCTCACTGTGGCTCTGGAAGGACTTCGCACTCTGAATGGTAAACTCAAAGAACACTCTGGCATGGACACATCCATGTGGGATTCAATGTTTGACATGTTTGGAAAGTATCGCACACTGGTGTCTTCAGTGTTGGTGTCCTTAGCTGTGTTTGCAGCCATTCTGACCCTGTGTGGGTGTTGTTGCATTCCATGCCACCGAGCCCTGATAACGAGAATAATAAATGTAGCCCTTGCCCCGTCACCTGGACTGATGGTGCAGACATTTCCTCTTTTTGTTGTACCAGACCCTGAAGACCTGGAGAAGAGGACGAAGCCCAGAAGTATCATGTTGAGACGCTGTTTGGTTCTGATCTGTGAGTGAATAAAGGCATGCCACGTGACTCTGCGTTCCAGTTGATCTAGTCTTCTAGTTTGATTTTTTAATAAAGTTTTAAAACATTCCTCTTGTATTAGCTATTTCCCCTCTGAGTGTAAGTGTTAATGTCGTTAAAAAATGACCTAGTTACCGAAAATCTGAAAAGAAGTGGTTTTCTAGTGATGTGAGAATAAAAGGCATTAATCATGATAAATGGGTGGGAAATGTTAAGATA